>NC_142479.1:47301875-47455000 GCF_049115385.1 Moschus berezovskii
GCCTGCAGGCTTCAGGGAACAGGGGTCCATGCGTGCTCCAGCATGGTGTTCAGGTGAGGTCTTGGGGGTGACCTGAGGTCTGTCATCAGATCTCCCAGCCCCAAGCCACAGCTGAGCCTCTGACCTTACTCAGCGCTAAATATAGATTCTTAGCGGCCGCCACTTCGCAGCAGAGAGAAGCGTTTTTTTAATGTCCTTGAAGAGCATCTGAGGGTTGGCTGTGTGGGAGAGGCGGGCTGCGGGGCCAGCATGCACATGCGTAGGGGAGAGGCTGTCCTCTCTTCATCCCATGTCCTGCAGCACTGGGGCCTGTGTATCCTTGTGTGTCTGTGCTCTTCCTGCTGTTTCCTGGGTCCCATCAGAGGGCTAGGAGGCCGTGTGTCTCTTCTCCTCTGGCCTCAGTACAGACACCCCTTGGCCACTGCCCATGGGTTGTGGGGAGGAGACCTCGCCCACCCTCGTGGCTCTGCCCACATTGGCCACCCTGGAGGCCTGGCAGACATGCAGGGTGCTCAGACGGCCCTCTGTGTTCCTCCTGCTGTGTCTCCTGGCTTGTCATGCGGATCACAGGACTCCGGGTGAAGGGACACATCTTGGCTCCACGGCTGTGAGCAGCTGGGGGGTTATAAGCCAGCAGGGCTAGAGGCCTGGGGACTGGCTGGCAGCCGAGATAAATGTGCTCCTTCTCCCTCCACCCTTCTGCCTCTTTGTATCAGCTTTTCTCCCCGGTTTGTTGTTTGCATCCCCGTCACTCCTATACAAGCTCTAATTTCCTCCCTTTGTTTTGCTGTGAAGTGGATGACAGTCTCCAGAGCCGGGTGGACCCCCATGTCCCCCACCTTACGTCTTGGTGGCAGCTCACAGAATGCCCACTATGGCGGTCAGGTCAGGATGAAATGGGATGAGGAAGCCAGCAGGGCTTTGGGAATGGTAGGAGACTGGCCTCGGGAACACCGAGGGTCTCTGTGAGAGCACCCCCCACCCCTATCCCACCCCACCCAAGGAGACTCAGCTGGGCTGTGACCCAAGCAGCCCACCCGGGGCCAGAGTAGGGTCTTGACTCAATCTGGGTTTGAGCCCTTGGTCAGGATGGGCTTCAGGGAAGAGGACACCACATGACCTGAACCTCCTTCCAGAAAGCTCCACCTGGATCAGGGGAGCGAGTGAGACTGCAGGAGGAGCTGTGTCTGGAAAGAGGGCGTTGTCACCCGGAACCTCCTCCCTCCTTTCCTGAGGGACGCTGCCCTCACTTTGGCCGGGGAAGATGGTCGCCTGGACCGCAGAGCCTCCTCCATCCCTGGATCCGTACCCGTCCTGTGAGCCCATAGCATCAAGACTCCACTTGACTGCTGGGCCCGAGACTCAGTCTGATACCTAGGGTGGCTGCATGGTCAGCTGGGGCCATGGGGGCTGCACAGACCTGCTCGTGGGCACCTGAGCGAGGCCAGGCCTCCAGTGAGGACAGGCTGTGGCCCTTTAAACCCCATGTTTCCATTTTTGCCAACATCAGTGTTTTAAATTTATTTTTCGGCCTTGCAGCATGGCACAGGGGATCTTAATTCCCCAACCAGGGATTGAACGGTTGCCCCCTGCAGTGGGGGAAGTGGGGAGTCCTAATCACTGGGCCACCAGGGGTGTCCCTTGAGCAGTCTAAAAAGGCGGCTTAGAAACACACTTAGTCCTGGCTGGCACTTTCTGTCTGCCTGAGGCTGCCATGACACGCTCAGTCCTCACAAGAGGGAAGTGGAGATGAGGAGGCCTCCCAGGGAGACCGAGTCCGCCACAGGAAGTCTCGCTTCATCTGTCCTCTTGACCCAGGGGCTTTGAGCTTCGCGGCAGTCACCACTCAGCCGTGTTTGGGGCATCACTCCTTGCTCCTGCTGCCCTTCCCATTGTGGTCTTGGGGTTCCCAGGTGACCCTGGCCGGCCCAGTCCTGGTGATTCTGTCCCCACCATGGCCAATCTGGCCCTTCCCTCGGATTCTGACACCAGAGCTTGGAGGGAACAGGTCAGAGGCCCCCTTGTGTGGCTGGGGAGTGGGAACCCAGAGTTGTCTGCAGCCCCAGCCCCTCTGTGAAGAGACTGGGGGATGAAGTGGGGAAGGGACCTGCCAGCATTCAGAGAGCTGGGCTCCTGCTGCCTGGGACCCTGTGCAGCCCACTCCTGTCCCCGTGTCTGAACCGTTCAGCTCCGTCTCTGATTCCTGAGCTGCCTGGAACCCTCCTGACAAGCCCGCATTTTGCATTGCCTCCAAAGAATGCTGATGAAGACAGGTGCCCAGGTAGTTTTGGACTCTGCCCTGCGACGGTCTTAGTTGTCACCTGGATGCTCTAGTGACTCGGAGGAGCCTGGTCTCATCCCCGTGCCCCCGATCATTTTAAAATGATGTCCCCCTTATTGTCCCCCTGCTGTTCTTTAACCTCCTTGCAAGGCTGTCAGCCTCCCCACTTTCTGTCCTTACTGTATGGAGAGGAAATGGCAACCCACTGTGGTATTCTTGCCTGGAGAATCCCATGGACAGAGGAGCCTGGCAGGCTATGGTTCGTGGGGTCGCAGAGAGTTGGACACAACTGAGCAACGTAGTGTGCAGAGCATGTGTGTCTACGAACCCTTGAGCCGGGCAATCTCGGGAGGAACAGCCCTACAGGCTTCAGGTCTGGTGGTGTCTCCCCACCCCCTCTCACCAGAGTCCTGAGTGTCCACAGAAGCGTCCCTGGCAGATATGTGCCTATTGTATTGAGGTGACAGCGAACCACAGGCCTCGGTGCGGGCGGGCTTGGGGGGGATGTTCTGGCGCTGCTGGCTGTTGGGCACGTCCCTTGCCTCATGGAGCTTCTTTGCAGTGACAGCGGGGATCCTGCTCACAGCGAGGGTCAGAGCTGAAGGCTGTGCTGGAAAATCCTGAGCCTGGTACCCAACAGTCTGTCCGCCGGCTCTAGCTCCCTCCTGCCCGTGGATGTGTCACAGCCCTGAACATGGCTCTGAGAGGGCCCTGACTCCCAGCCGCACACCCCTCCATGGCGGGGCTAGTACCGATGCTTGGGGAAGAAATGGCCTATGGTTTGAGGCTGGGGGGCTGGGAGCTGAGCTGACGGGGCCGAAGGCCTGGGTCTCCCCAGACGACAGACTGCTTTCTTGTCCCCTAGAATGTGCCAGAGTTTTTCACGCTGCCGGTGCTAGGCTGGTGCTCTGTGGCCGGAACGCCGAGGCCCTGGAGGAGCTCAGCCAAGAACTTGCTGCTTCCCGGGCTCCGGAGGTGAGTGAGCCTGGGGGACTTGCCTGGGGAAGAGGCGCAGCCCGTCCCCTGCAGGTCTTCACAGCAGACTGGGCTCAGACCCACCACTCTGTACCACTGCGTGTTTAGAGAGAGGTCTCTCTGCGAGTTCTCCCTGTCTCCCCCAGTACCTATTCATCTCTTTTTGGTGGTGGGAGGTTGGCAATGACTTTTAATGTTTTATCTGTGGGGGAATACACATATCTATCATTTTAACCTCTTACAAGCTTACAGTTCAGTGATAGTAAGTGCATTCACCATGTTTGTAATGATCACCTGTCTGTCCCCAACAAAAATTGTGTTCCCACCTAAACAATCCACTTTTTCCTCTGCTTTCCAGTCCCTGGAAATGTCTATTCTACTTTCTGTGAATTTGCCTTTTCTAGATACCTCATAAGATTAAAATATTTGTCTTTCTATGAGTAGTTGTTTCTCTAAGCGTAATGTCTTCAGGGTTCATCTACATTACAGCATGTGTCCCAACTTCTTTCCCCTTTCTGATGGACTGGTATTCCGTTGTGTATACAGATGTTCCACACTTGGTCTGTCCATTTTCTTGACATACTGCAAGGCATCTCCACCTGTAGGCTATTGTGAATGATGCTGATGTGGACACAGGTGGACATGTATCCGCTCCAGTCCCTGCTTTCAGCTGTTTCGGACATCCCTGGGAGTGGAATGGCAGGGTTTGTGGTAGATTTGTTTAACCTTTTGAGGAATTGCAAACTGTTTTCCACTGCAGCTGTGCCAAGTTACAGTCCCACCAGCACTGCACAAGGGTTCTGACTTCATATCCGTGCCAGCACTTGTTTTCTGTTTCTTAATTATACTGTCCTAGGAAAATCCCATGGATGGAGGAGCCTGGTAGGCTGCAGTCCGTGGGGTCGCTAAGGGTCGGATACAACTGAGTGACTTCACTTTCACTTTTCACTTTCACACATTGGAGAAGGAAATGGCAACCCACTCCAGTGTTCTTCCCTGGAGAATCCCAGGGACGGGGGAGCCTGGTGGGCTTCCGTCTATGGGGTCACACAGAGTCAGACACGACTAAAGTGACTTAGCAGCAGCAGGAGATACAAGTGGAATCTCATTGTGGTTTTGACTTGCATTTCCCTAACTACAGGTGGTGTTGAGCATCTTTTCATGTGCTTATTTATATATCTCAATTGGAGAAATGTCAATTCAAGTCCTTTTCCTGATTTTTAATCAGGTTGTTTGTTGTTAAGGAGTTCTATGTATATTCTAGATTTTGAGTGTGTATGCTCAGTCATGTCTGACTCTTTGTGATGCCATGGACTGTGGCCCGCCAGGCTCCTCTATCCATGGAATTTTCCAGGCAAGAATACTGGAGTGGGTTGCTATTTCCTTCACGGGATCTTCCTGACTTAGGGATCAAAACTTAGTCTCCTGTCCTGCCTGCTAATGGACCACCAGAGAAGCCCTTGAGGCCGTGTTTGTACATGGTGATAGGTAAGATTGCAGCTTCATTCTTTTGCATGTGGATATCTGGTTTGCCCAGAGTTCCTTTCCCTCTTGAATGGCCTTGGCAACCTTGTCAAAAATCTAAATTTGAGGGTTTATTTCTGGACACTTTATTCTGTTCCACTGATCTATATGCCTATCCTTATGTCAGTACCATACTGTTTTAATCCGTGCAATTCAGTAGTAAATTTCAAACACTGAAAGTGTGAATCTTCCAACTTTGCTCTTATCTCCAAAATTGTTCTGCTATTCCTGAATAGCCACTGCACTTCTATATGGATTTTAGGAAATTTTTTTTTTCCTGACAAAAATGGCATTGAGATTTTGATAGGAATTGTGTTGAGTCTAGATCACTTTGGATAGTATTGTCACCTTAACAGTGTTAAGTCTTCCAATCCATGAACATGGGATGTCTTTCCATGTGTTTAAATTTTCATTTTTATCATGTGTCTTACCGCCTTCCATGTACAAATCTTTCACCTCTTTAGTTAGATTTATTCCTAAGGATTAAATTCTCTTAGCTGCTATTATAAATGGTGTTGCTCGCCTAATTTCCTGTTCAGATTATTCATTGTTGGTATGTAGAAACACAGCTGGGTGTTTTGTATTTATCTTGTATCCTGCAGCCAGGACAAGACGACGCAGGTTGGCCATCAGAACAGCATCCACCATTGGAACACAGCCCCAATGTTTGGGAGACAGGGTCTGCCTTGACTCCTAAAGCTGCATGAGAAATGTGGGCTGCCTTTCTCACAGCTTCTCACCACAGGGGAGTCATCACCACGGAGCTAATAGTTGAAATCAGGCAACATTTTCTATACTTTGCTGGCTGAGCATGCCCCCTGGAAGCTGCAAGCGTTCAAAGAGTTTGACCTTAGAGCTGAGTTGCTGCCATTAAGCTGTCCAGGCAGAGGGCAACTCCTGCAAGTCCTGTCCGACTCCACACCCCTCCCTCACCTGCTTAGGTTCAGGGCATCCTCTGAGTCAGAATGTCCACTAGTTGTTTTCTTCTCATGACATTCTTTATAGCTATAGTGCGTCAGTCTTCCCCATGAGACTGTATGCTTTAGGACAGAAACGTGTCTGCCTTGCTTTTGCTATCTCCAGCATCGGGCACATGCTGCTGCTGCTAAGTCACTTCAGTCGTGTCCGACTCTGTGTGACCCCATGCTCCCCTGTCCCTGGGATTCTCCAGGCAAGAACACTGGAGTGGGTTGCCATTTCCTTCTCCAATGTGTGAAAGTGAAAAGTGAAAGTGAAGTCGCTCAGTCGTGTCCGACCCTTAGTGACCCCACGGACTGCAGCCTACCAGGCTCCTCCATCCATGGGATTTTCTAGGCAAGAGTACTGGAGTGGCTTGCCATTGCCTTCTCCGATCGGGCACATAGGAGTGTATAAAAAATGTTTTGTGAACAAAGAATAAACTGACTTGGCCTGAGAGGCATAGCAGCTCTGTAACGTGGGACAGAGTACAGCGTCCTGCTGGCCCAGGGTGGAGGAGGCCCTGCTTACCTCGTCTGTGACCCCTGCCCACAGCGCTGTCCAGGTCAGGTGTTAGCATGACGGGCAGGCCACGTTCTTCAGGGAAGTGCTGCAACCTGTCTTTCACGCTAGGCTGCCCCCACAATGAGGAGCCAGGCCAGACCATCACTCTGAAGGTATGTTTGGCTTCTGTCACACTTGACCAGGTGCAGACACACAAGCCTTACACGGTGACCTTCGACCTCACAGACCCTGGGGCCATAGCAGGGGCTGCCTCCGAGATCCTGCAATGCTTTGGCCACGTGGACGTGCTCATCAATAACGCCGGGATCAGCTACCGAGGCGCCATTGTGGACACCAGCCCAGATGTGGACAAGAGAGTGATGGAGACAAACTACTTTGGTCCAGTAGCTCTGACAAAGGGTAAGGTCTTGGGTCAGAAGGGAGAAGTGCCTGGGCAGGTTGGCATTGTTTTCATTTCCTATGGTTCCTTCTTCCTGGACCTGCTGTCTTATCCACTCCACCCTGGGGTCAGTGCTCTCCTAGCAACTTGGGGTTGGCTTTTCTGGGCCTGGGCCTGCACTGTGTTGTTGCCTCCTCATCCTACTGTGTTTGGCGACCTACTGGGTGCAGGCAGGGCACAGAGGCATTCTGACATCCTGCCATGGTTCTCACAGCAGGGCACAGGGGGCTGAGCACTCTCAGACACAGCCCTCCCCGGGCTCTCCATGTGAGCAACAGTGACCTCTGCCCTCTCCCCACAGCGCTCCTGCCTGCCATGATCAGAAGGCGCCAGGGCCACGTGGTTGCAATCAGCAGCATCCAGGGCAAGATCAGCCTGCCTTTCCGATCTGCATGTGAGTGCTTCCTCCTCCTGTCAGGCGCTCCTGCCCACACATCCATTGTTGTTTACTCCTGTTGTGAAGACAGCAGGCTCCCGGTCCAGAATTCAGACAGGAGAGGGACACTCAGCACAGAGCGTGTGGGGCCCTGAGAGGCGTGTGCCCCTGAGCAGAGCCTGGGCTCAGTCCCAGCTCCACTCCTCATGCCAGGTGTGACCGCGTGCCAGGCCCCCTCCCAGCGCCACCGCCACCACCAGCCCACAGGTGCTGCCCCTCCGTCTGTTTATTGCACACGCCCCCAGAGTTCTCCTGCACATGATGAGACGTGCAGCGCTGGGGCCCTTATATGTAGTTCTCTGCTTCCATTATCCCGCTTGACAGGATCTTCCCACTCAGCTCCCTACTTGCTGAATGGATGGGCGTCACTTAACTCAGGGGTTGTCTCAGTGCCAGAGGGAACCGCCTTCCTTAGTGGCCAGCAGCAGGGATGCGCTGCATGCAGCGTGCTTCAGTGTTCTTATGTCTGGGCACTCACTTGCTGTGGGAGGGTTTCAATAAGATTAGTTCCAGAAAGTGGAAATGCTGCCAGCTCGACTTCAGTTTAGACTCACCTCCCATCCTGCACAGCTGTGCCAGGATGCTGGGACTGCACCGTCACAGGGCACCAGCAGGCAGGTTCTACTTGTGTTTAAAAATGTTAGCGGTGTCACAATTACCTCTAAACTGTCCTGGTAACTGCGTTCTTTGGTTCACTGTCTGCAAGGAAACACTCTGTTGTAACCGAGCCCCCCACCCCCAGATGCCTGAGGCAGCTGCGAGGAGGGGGTATGTGGAGGAGAAGGGGCATGGAGGGGAGAGGGCATGTGGAGGGAACGGGCAAAGCCTGGAGAGGACGGCCACATGCCACACTCAGCTGGACAGGGAGCCCGTCAGAACTGGATGCAGCCCAGCGCTCCTTCTGGTGCAAATGTGTATCCAGGGCCAGTTGTGGGGCTTGTGAGCCCACACCAGTTCCCTCACCCCTGTGGCCACTCTCAGGACGCCGAGACACCCGGGGATGCCGTGTCCACACTTGTCCTGGACTGATGGGTGGTTTCAGTCACTGGCAGAGGACGGCTTCCTCCGGAAATGTGTGGGCGTCACAGCTGACAGCAGGGGCCACACCAGGGATTCAGGGTGGGGGGTGCACGGTGCATGGTGCTCTTTGTACTGAGTTGCTTCTAGACATCACTGGATTTGGTCTTTCTGAATTTTATCCTCCTCTTGGCTGTGACTGTGTAGGTCACACTTGGTCTGGAAGTTTCATAACCCCCAGGCTGGACAAGGTGGTGCCTCCTGGGCGCAATGGTCCACCCACAGGCAGCGGGCTCCCCAGTCGTGAAGTGGCGGGGGGGCTTCGTCCCCTCGGGGCTATTGTGAGGCCAGGTGGGAGGATCCAGGAGGTAAGCATGCAGAGCTCTGGGGACTCTTCCACACAAGAGGCTGCCCCGTGGGACCTGACAGACGTGAGGCGGCCTGGTGTGGGTTTGCACATATGTTGCCATGCAGGCAGGGAGCATCCCTGGACATCCATTTTCAGTGACAAAACCCGAAACAATGCTGAGCCTGTTCTGTGGCTATGACCCTGAGTCACATGGCAGCCGCCCAGTCAGCCTTCCACACAGAGAGAACCCTGAGCACAAGTAACATGGACCATAGGAGCAACCTGTGGCCATGTCCTCATCTGCGCAGGGACCTGGCTGACGTGAGACACCAGCAGCCTGGCCCCTCTGAGGAACTGTGCTGGAAGGTGTGAGGAGGGCTTTCGCTTTCTTTCTTTAGTTCCTTCTGAACTATCTGAATGTTTTACACAGTAGACTTTTTTAACTTTTACTTTACACTTAGAACTGGCAGGAGCAAGAATGCCCATGAACCTTTGACCATATGTGCTGTGTCGTGTTCTGTGTGAGTACATGTATGTAAGATGCACAGGGTATTCCCTGAACCGGAGCGGGAGACCTGATGCCCTCCTGTTCAGGGTCCTGACTGGCATCATCCTACCCTCCCTCCGTCAACGACCTTTGCAGACGCGGCCTCCAAACACGCAACCCAGGCCTTCTTTGACTGTCTGCGGGCTGAGGTGGAGCAGCATGACATCGAGGTGACGGTCATCAGTCCCAGCTACATCCACACCAACCTCTCCCTTAATGCGGTCACAGCCGACGGGTCCAAGTATGGAGGTGAGGCCCCAGTGCGCATTCCTCTGTGAAAGCTCCCTGATGATCTTGCAGTTTTCATTCAGAGTATCAGTTTAAACCACCTGACGTTGTGAGGTTGGTCATATATACTGATGACCAACCTCAGCACCAACCATCTCTACCCTGAACCCTGCAGGCTGGAGGAAGTTGTGGGAACAGGCCCACAACAGGGCTGGGGGGAGCCCCCTGCTGAGATGCTGACCGGACTTCAGCTAGCCCGTTGTTAGTGCTAAAGTGACCAGGCCAGGTCTCTTCCCATGAGGTTCCCCTGCAGTGTTGGGGGGACAAGACTTCAGGAGTAAGAAGAGGCCAAAGAGCACAGAGCTGACCTGCAGTCACCATTAGTGGCCCGATTGGCAAGGCCCCAGCGTGCAGGTGGGGCCAACCAGGACCAGCTGGCTTTTGCCTCCCCAGCTGGTGGACCCACATGAGCTGCCTTCCTGCGCCTGCTCGGGGCCTGCCTCCTGGGACATGCTCCTGGGAGTATGCTGGGTGTGCACCAGCGGCCTCCTGGCCAAGCCTGAACCAAGACCACCATGCCCAGGGCAGCAGCCCCCTCACTCAGCAAGGCAGCAGAAGTCGTACAGAGGCACGGGGTTGGATAAGCTCGTATGCATTTATTCCTAGAAGAATGGTCACGTCCCATGACTTGTGGCATCTAGTTCCCTGACCAGGGATTGCACCCATGCCTCCAGCATTGGAAGTACAGTCTTAACCATTGCACCACCAAGGAAGTCCCAAGAATCTTTAAAAAATTCCCTCTGTGGCATTTAAAAATGAGCAGCCACCAGAAACCTGCTGTTCTGTGTTGATAGTGGAGAGGAAGCCAGGCAGCACCAGTATGGCTGCGGGTGGCCTGCCCTCTGCCCACTGCTCCTGCTTTGTGGGCAGTTTGCCAGTGACAAGGGAAAAAGTAACATCCTGTGCCCCTGCATTGACCTCTGGTCCACAAAACAAACCAAGGCTTCCTTCCTGCCTGTCACCCATACTCCCGAGACAGGGGCCCTGCCCTACCTGCCTCACTCCTTCTCACTCTAGCCAGCGTGCTCTGCAGCCCTCCCACCCACCTGGCCCCCTGCATGGCCCACTGCCCTGGAACAGCACCCTTAGTCACTGGTTGCCCCAACTGGCTGAAATATCCCAGGTCAGGGAATGAGGTAGCATCTGCTGGGTACCCCCTGGCTGTGGACCGTAGTTCTGAGCTGTCCACCTCCCTCCTCAGACTGCAGGGACGGTTGCTGCACCTGCTGCCCAAGCCCCTAGGAGAGCTCCCTGGGGGACCCAGTGTCCAGAGTTGGCTCAGGTCCTCCTTGGGGCTGCTGCCCCCAAGTTCAGTGAGTTTCCTGTTTCATTTCAGTGATGGATGAGACCACGGCCCAGGGCCGAAGTCCTGTGCAGGTGGCCCAAGACATCCTGGCTGCTCTGGGGAAGAAGAAGAAGGATGTGGTGCTGGCCGACCTGATGCCTTCCCTGGCTGTTTACCTTCGAACTCTGGCTCCTGGGCTCTTCTTCAGACTCATGGCCTCCCGGGCCAAGAAGGAGCGGAAGTCCAAGCACAGCTAGTGCCTGTCCTGGTCGGCAGGTGGGGCAGTTGCTGCTCCATGGGGACTGTGCTGGACTTCTGCCTCACGGGTGGGGAAGGAGGGAGACACGCTCCCCCTGCAGACCCCTGGCCAGGCCTGCTGGCGGGGGACAGGAACTAGGAGGATGTCTGGGAATCAGGAAGGGTGAGGGACAGCTTTCTCCAGGTGGAGGGTCTAAACTCTGGGACATGAAATAAAGGAAGGAGCCTGGGAGCCGTGGTCCCTGAGGGCAGGCAGAACCACGCCTCTTCTGTACCTCAGCCTCTGCATCTTAGGGTCAGAAGACACCCTCATGTCAGCTGAACCTGGTTCTCAGGGAGGAGATAGAGGCCTTCACACTGTTTACGAGACCCCCAATGTCTTGGTCAATGCAGCAAATGGTCATCATGTGACTGGCCTCCCCGTTGTTCAGTGCGTGGGAGCTGCCCTCCTGCACCAGACTTGTTTCAGTGACAGCTTCTGCTCAGCTGCCCTGAGGTGGCCGCTGTTTGTCTGCCTCTGGCCACCTCCCCACAATCTGGTCTGCAGGCAGAGCCAGGCTCCCTTTCCAGATCTGGCCCCCACCCTGTTCCAACCCCACAGGCTCAGGAGGGTGGTGGGCACTGCACAGTGGACATGAGGTCTAAGTCACTGCCAGGTTACCTGTGGACCATATGCCACCCAGCTGAAGACTAGCATTCCCAGGCCTCTTGGAATTAAGTCAGAGATTCTCCAACTGTTCTAAAATCTTTGGCCTTCCCCCAGTAAACAAATGGCCCCGCTGCCCCACGCACCCCGATGCCTCCCCTGCACCCCTTCTCACTCTTGTATCTGACCTTCCCGAGGGACCCTCTTAAACTCCAGGTGTCACTCACACATGTGCCCTCAGGGGGGGCCAAGCAGAGTCTTGGGCTGGCAGGGCCCCCTCTTTGGTGGAAGACGAGGGGAGTCTTCCCTCAGCCTGGGGCAGCAGGTTGAACTCAGGGTCCACAGCAGGACAGCCTCGATGCTTAAAAAAAAACACAGGCATTAGTTTGTGTTCTCCTAAATCAGAACCTGGACAAGAGACCCCAGGCCCCAGCTCTCTGGGCAAACTCAGCAGAGACCCAGAGACTGGCAGGCCTGGCCTTGCCCTGCCCCAGCCCTGAACAGTGCTCCTTGAACCAAGGCCCAGGTGAGACATGAGGCTCCTCCGGGAGGGGTTGGGCCTGCCTGGTGAGAGGCTTATTCTTGCTGCAAGTGGTGCCCACTCCTGCTGCCTGCACGCTCCCACCAGGGCCATCATGAGAGAGCAGACACCTGGAGCTGAAATTCTCATCATTTTAATGGTCACTAGCCTCTGGCTGGCTCTGGATGGTACAGTTAAATGACACACTTAACGACCCCCAAGCGCGTCCACACCCCCTCTGGAGCCTCGCTTCCATCACATCCTGCTACCCAGTGGGATTTCCACAGCCGCAGGCCCCATGGTGGTGGAAATCCACATCTTAGTGTGACGAGCTGAGAAAACCCTTGGTGCGCTTGTCACCTGTTATTTCTTTAAAATAACAACTGTGACGCCAGATGCCTCCCCAGCCTGGCCGCTCGCGGCACGGCACGGTGCGGTCATACAGCGCAGAGCTCGTAGATCTTCTTGACACAGTACACCAGGGCCGCCAGCGCTATCGTGTTGTGCAGTCTCTTTCTGTGCAAGTCGTCCTTCCGGACCAGCACCACTGGGGTGGACGAGGTGAGTGTGTGCAGGGGCAGGCGGGACAGTCTGTAGGCGTCGTACTCCACCTGGTACTTGCAGCAGGGGTCAAACTGCCAGGAGATGCCGTAGAGGGTGCAGCAGGCCAGGCTCAGCACGCCTGCGGGCAGGGAGATGTAGTGGGAGTAATCCAGGGGCAGCGCCAGCGGGGTGAAGAGGCAGGCGGTGCCCGCCAGCACGGTGGTCTTGTGCAGGCAGTTGCCCACGGTGATCCAGCGGGCCGTCTCGTCACCGATGCGGGTGGGCTCGATCACGATGTACTTGTACTGGGCTTCCAGGGCCTGCTCCAGCTCATACTCAAACTGGTCTTGGGCGTTCTCCCCGTTGTAGATCTCGTGCACGATGTAACAGTCTGTGGCCGACAGGCTCACCCTTAGGAAGGAGAGATGAGGAGAAAAAGGAGACAGTTAGGCACTCGGGGCTGCTCTGTGGCCCGGAGATACAGAGGCAAGCCTCCCACCAGCCCGCGCATACCCAAAGGCCACTGGGAGCAGGGCTCAGAGCTTCCCAGTCAGCAACCGTGCACATCGGGACCAGGGAAGGCGTGTGAAGTGAGGTCACCCCAGAATCTCCATGGTCAGTGTTTCCTTTGAAGCAGGAAACAGTTGTGTGTTCAGGGCGGCAGAGACCAGACTCGGGCAGAGCTCTGGGAGGATGGAGGGGTAGTGGGCAGCTAGCAGCTGGTGCCCTTCTGGTCATGCTCCCAGGGGATCTGGTGGGAAAAGCTCCCCAAGCAAACAAATGAGCACACTCAGGAGGCAGAGCTTCCTTCCAGGTGGATGAATAGTGGGCCTGCTGCTCTCCTGAGGCTGCAGGGGAGAGGGTGAGGAGGCGCCACCAGGGTCCGGGAGTTAGGCAGGGGGGCTCTTTATCCTGGAATAGTTAACTGGAACTAAGTTGGGCTCAGGGAAGTCCCCCAATTAAGTCACAGGCCCCATTAAACTGTGTGTGTGGGAAGAAGCCGTCCCCTGGGGATGGGACACCCCCAGGCACTGGCTACAGGGTCCAGTTAGCAGGGCAGCCTTTCTAGGCAGTTAATGAGCTGATCCACCAAAATCAATGAACCTGGAAGAGACGGTCCTCCTCTGGGGCGTTGCTGAAGTCTCCCCATTTGGTTTTTTAACTCAGAAAGGAGACAGGCTCCAGGTGGGACTTGGCTCCTTAGCAGACAAGCAAACCTATGAGGCATGACCTCAGTCGCAGAGGAGCCATCCTGGCCTGGGATCTCCTTTGCGCTCTCAAGTTCATAATCAAGACAAGCAGCCAGGCAGGGGGAGAGGAGCTCGGGGAGGGCAGGGCGGGGTCTGTGCACCCTGCTGACCCACAGAGGGGGTTTTGGGGGTGAGGCCTTGCTGTCAGAATACAAGTGGAGCCTTCTGGCCACTGAGTCCCTCTGGAACACCGAGGGCAAGACACACAGACAAGGTCGGGATCACAGAGCATTTCTGCCCAAACCCTCATCTACCTGAGTGCAGTGCTCTGCTTGCCTGGCAGACTGTGGCCACCCCAAGCACAGTGACAAGACAGGCCCAACAGGAAAGCGTCAGTTGAACAGATTGTTCCATTTCGGGGGCATGTCAGTGGGCAGGCCTCACCCTCACCTGATTGCTCATCCAGCCCTTCCCAGCTCCCTGGTCTTCACCTCTCTGGCTGAGCTAGCACCCACCCTGGAGGAGGGCTTCCCTGGCTCTTCCTACAGACATGCTGGGCAAGGCCATCCCCACTGACTGGTGCGTGTGCCACAGGTCCCTCCAGGCTCCTGGCTCAGCCCGGACATGACAGAGAGCAAGTCAGTGGACAGCGGCAGTCAGGATGGTCCGGCTGAGGGGGAGTGGACCAGGCGATCACCCACTGTGGCTGCCTGGAGCCCCCAGGTCTTCCTGTGGACTCCTGCCCATCACCACGAACCAACCCTCCCAGGGGCCCTCTCACAGCAGGCTGGGAACCAGCCCAGCGGGCATGCCACCCTGGGCTCACCACTTCTTCTGCTTCAGAAACCAAACCTCTTTACCCTCAGGAGAGGACAGACTACAACACCCAGAAAAACAGGTCCAGCGCAGGGAAGGGGCAAGTGCAAGATCCACACAGACATAGGCATTCAGAGGACCTACCCTGTGGCCAGCACCCACACCCTCAGCTGGGGGGCCCTCCACCCTGCCTAGACCCCCAGAACCAGCTATTCCCCAGCTGACAGAGACTACTGCTTCAGAAGCCAGGGGCCATGGCCACCAAGCCTGGCTACCCCAGTGCCCACTGTAGGTAGCCTGCTGGGCTTCTGGGTCAAAAGTAACCCAACTAAGGAAAGAACCCAGTTAGAGGGTTACCTTGAACCATCTCAGCATCACCAGCCAACCGGAACCCTGTACACAAAAGCAAATTAAAAAACAACAATAGCTAACTGGGATCCTTTGAGCCTTACTAAGGCTCCAAAATCATTGCAGATGCTGATTGCAGCCATGATATTAAAAGACGCTTACTCCTTGGAAGGAAAGTTATGACCAACCTAGATAGCATATTAAAAAGCAGAGACACTACTTTGCCAACAAAGGTCCGTCTAGTCAAGGCTATGGTTTTTCCTGTGGTCATGTATGGATGTGAGAGTTGGACTGTGAAGAAAGCTGAGTGCCGAAGAATTGATGCGTTTGAACTGTGGTGCTGGAGAAGACTCTTGAGAGTCCCTTGGACTGCAAGGAGATCCAACCAGTCTGTTCTAAAGGAGATCAATCCTGGGTGTTCATTGGAAGGACTGATGCTAAAGCTGAAACTCCAATACTTTGGCCACCTCATGCGACTAGCTGACTCACTGGAAAAGACTCTGATGCTGGGAAGGATTGGGTGCAGGAGGAGGAGGGGACGACAGAGAAGGAGATGGCTGGATGGCATCACCGATTCGATGGACATGAGTTTGAGTGAACTCCGGGATTTGGTGATGGACAGGGAGGCCTGGCGTGCTGTGATTCATGGGGTCGCAAAAAGTCGGACACGACTGAGCGACTGAACTGAAGGGACTATATTTTTTCATTCTGTTGAAGGTGGGAAATGAACAGTAAGAGAACATAGTAAAAGCAGTCCATATTAAAAAACAAAACTGAGAGCAGGCTGATAACGAAAAGTCTTCAAAGTAAAGTGAAAAAGTCAAGTATAGAACAGTGTTTGTAGCCTGCCATGTTCAGTGCATTTCTGTAAAAGTTATGTTTGCTTCTACATGCACAGAACGCTTCTGAGCAGATATAAGACCTGAGAGTTATGACTGTCCCTGGGGAGGGAACAGAGTGGCTCCAGGAAGAAAAGGAGCCAATTTTACTAACTGATTTGGAACCCTTTGAATCCAGTAGGTTTTGTGGAACTAATGGCCAGTGCACAGCACAGCCTGCCAGGCTCCTGCTGCTGCGGGGTCAGGGGCTGATCATCTTGCTTCCAGCCAGTCGCTCTCCCCTCTCCTCATCTCAATCAGCCCTGGCAGCACCCAGGAAACAAGTCATCAAAGGCACCCTGGGACCCCCATGAAGAACCCATAGGACAGACCCCACATCATCACAAAGTCAGTTTCAAAGGAACCTGGGATTACAGGAACCTCAGGCATGGAACCCCCAAAGTCTGGAGACTCCTCCCAAAGTCAGGGTTGCACAAGAATGTTCAAAGCAGTACTGTCTGGTAAGCGCAGAAGACCCTTTACAAGAGCAGAGAAAGAGACACACACACACACAATCAGAAGCACACAGAGCCAAGCAAGTGTCTTACACACACACATTGTCATGGAGATGATGGAGGGTTCAGGAGTGAGGTAGTTGCTGTCTGCAGGGAGGGACATGTGGCCAGGGAAATGCTAGCACTTGGTTTATTGATCTTTTCTAAATTATGGTAAAATACATTAACAGGAAATTTACTCTCTTAACCAGTTTAAGTATATAGTTCAGTAAGGTTAAGTACACTCACACTGTTGGGCAACCAATCTCCAGAATTTTTTGTCCTGCAAAACTAAAACTCTGTCCCCAATAAACCACAACTGCCAGGTTGCCCTTCTGTGGTCTCTCGATGAATCTGACTGCTCCAGGACCTTGTACAGGTGGAACCACGTGATACTTCTTTTAGCAGCTGGCTTATTCCACTTGGCATAATATCCTTACGGTTCATCCACACTTCAGCATGTGTCAGGATTTCCTTCCTTTTTTCCTTGTATAAAATCCCATGGATGGAGGAGCCTGGTAGGCTGCAGTCCATGGGGTTGCTAAGGGTCGGACATGACTGAGCAACTTCACTTTCACTTTTCACTTTCACACATTGGAGAAGGAAATGGCAACCCACTCCAGTGTTCTTGCCTGGAGAATCCCAGGGATGGGGGAGCCTGGTGGGCTTCCATCTATGGGGTCACACAGAGTTGGACATGACTGAAGTGACTTAGCAGCAGCAGCAGCAGAAACCACGTTCTGTTACCAATCCATGGTTGACAGGTAGGTTTCACCTTCTAGTTGCCGTGAACACAGGTGTAAAAATATGTCTGAGTCCCTGCTTTTAATTATTTTGGATATATACTCTGGAATGGAATCGCTGGATCATATGGTAGCTCTATGTTTAATTTCCGGAGAACCTTCCACGCTGCCACAGTGGCCGCACCAATTTACACTCCCACCAACAGTGCACGAGAGCTCCCTTTTCTCTGCATCCCTGCAAACACTTTTGTTTTCCGTTTGTTTCAATAGCAGCCCTACAGTGGGTGAGGTGGCATCTCATGGTAGTTCTCATTTGTGCTTCCTACATGACAGCTTTTATTCAAATAGCTTCACCCACTTACACTGCACAAGTCCGTGGCGCGACACTGTCACTGTGTTAACACACAATCAGTTTTCGAGCGGCTTCCTCATCACAGAGTAACCCCGCTGCTCCCCATCCCCCACAACGCCCGTTCCTGGCAATCACCAACCATTCCTGGCAATCACCAGCCGACTTCCCGACTCCATACCTGCCTCTTCTGGGCGTTTGGCAGGAAGGCATTGCAGGGCACAGGTGCTGGGGCTGCTTTCTTCCTTCAGCCTCATGCCTGCAGGGCCCCACATATGGTAGCAAGTTTGTAACTTTTCACATGTTAGAGAGGTACTTTTGATGGGTTTAACATACAATTTTTATAACTTCAAGACAATTTTTATAACTTCAAGACAAGATAATGCTAGAAAGCATTAAAGATGCTATGTATGAGAAAGGCCAATCTTGGCCTTTCTTTGGATGGTGGCCCAACAAGTAACTTTTTAAATTTTACTTTTTTTCATAGTTTTCTGTACTTTTCAAAAACAATAAATACTAAACACATGTTTCTTTTATAATGAGAAAGTTTTATAAAGTTTTTCTTTAAACCAATGGCTTTGGATCCTTTGGGGGTAGAGAAGACCAGACAGACCGAGGCCTCCCAGCTGAGGGGAAGGAACCCCTCCTGCTCCAGCAACTTCCTGGGCCCCACGAAGAGGCCTGGACTCCCGGGGCCATGGAGATTTCAGTCTTGTGGTCCATGTCTCTGTTCCACTAAAGTGGGCACTGGCCCTGCAACCCACCATCTTTTCTGGTCATGCTAGAACCATGTGAACCGAACCAGGGCACGGACCTGCTTTAGGAACCTTTTTTGGAGTGGCCCTGGGCTCCTGTACTCGGCTCAAACACAGAAGGAGGTGACATAAAGCTCCTTGAAGGCTGTGACTATCTTCATCATAGTCACCCTCTGCCCCTGCCCAGGCCTGAAAATGCCAGGTTCCTAACAAACTTAGAGAAAGTACTTTGTAAGGGAGTGACAAGAGGGCTTCCTGGGTGGTCCAGTGATTAAGAATCTATCTTGTAATGCAAGGTCCTGGTCTGGGAGGATCCCACATGCTATGGGGCAACTAAGCTGGTACACCAACTACTGAGCCTGCGACGGAACCTGTGCTCCACAGCAAGAGATGCCACCACAATGAGAAGACCACGAGAAGCAACTAGAGAAAGTCAGAGTGCAGCAATGAAGACCCAGTACAGCAAAAAAAAAAAAGAGTGACAAAAGAAGAAAATTACAGTAATTATAGCACCTGTGGCTGAAAAACTGTTAAATTATTGTAAAAATTAAACTAATATATTGTTAAAAACTATTAATGAAGTTGCTTCCCACCCAGGAAGTATGGGGTCATGTGACCACACCAGGTGGTGGCCTTTACCAACCCTCCCCTCCCCCACCTCCCTGGGATCTAGGAAAAGCCACTTTTGGCAAACCCCAAATCACTTCCTCAGGAGCCAAGGAAATCGGTAAAATCCGATGCTGTGGACTCAAAGGCCAGGTAGGGACTCCCCAGGTGGTCCAGTGGTTAAGTATCCACCTCCCAATACAGGGCACACAGGTTCAAGTCCTAGTTGGGGAAGATCCCACATATGCATTGTTGATGGGAATGTAAATTGGAGCAGCCACTGTGGCAAATGTGTGGAAGTTGCTCAAAAAATAGAGCTACCGTATGATCCAGCAACCCTGCTTCTAGGTATAGATCCAAAATAAGTAAAAGCAGGACGCAAACACATGTTTGTACCCATGTTCACAGCAGAATCAATCACAAGTTAGAAACGGCAGGAAGCCAATGAGCTGCAGCGACTGAGCCCATGTGCCTCAACTAAAGAGAGGCAGGCCCACATAACTCAAGAGTCGGTGCTCCACAACCAAGGCCTGATGCAATAAAAAATAAATGCTAAAAAGAAAAAAGGGGGACTTCTCTAGTAGTCCAGTGGTTAAGACTTCGCCTTCCAATGCAGGAGATCTGGGTTTGATCCCTGGTTGGGGAACTAAGATCCCACATGCCTCATGGTCAAGAAAACAAAACATAAAACAGAAGCAATTTTGTAATAAAGTCAATAAAGACTTGAAAACAGTCCAGACCAACAGCTTCTACTGGTAGCCTGGGGAGCCTCTTTAAAAAAAAAAAGTTAACACAACATTGTAAATCAACTATACTTCGAAACAAACTTTAAAAACATGCAAACAATCTCATTCTTTATTTCCATCCCTCTCTTATCCTGGTCTAGCCCAGCGCTGACCTTTCTGTTTTCTATCTGCACCATCCAGTATATGAGCCACAAGCCACGGTTGGCTACTGAGCATTTGCAGTGTGAGTACTGTGACTGAGGAGCTGAAGTTTTCAGTTTAATTTAGATTTAATTGCTGCAAATGACAAGTGGGCACTGAATTAACACAGCTCTAGACTCAAGAACCAGGTAAAGCGAGAACCCACACACTGTTCCTTCTAAACTGGACAGCCACTAACACACAGATGACAGCAGTAACTCCTGCCAACTGTCGGGCACCAAGCAGGGCCTTCAAGCACAAGGCAGGCTTTGGAGCTTGCAGCCACGGGCAAAACTGGAAAGCCTGCCCAAAGCATTGCTCTGCTCCAGCCAATGCCCCAAACCAGACCATGTTTCCTAGAGTGTCAGCATAAACCAGATTCCAACCAAGGGTGTGCGACAACTTGGGAAAGTGGTCTTACAGTGTGGAGCTGAAATCTGAGTCAGCACAAATGTGACATGGAACAAAGTCATTTAAGGGTGCCATAAACAGCCTACTAGAGTCACAGAGCCACTAGTATGCCTGGGCTTCTGTCTATGCTGTGGGCAGTTAATCCGCCTGCCCCACCCCAAAGTCCTCCCACCCACTGAGCAGGAATGGAGGTGTGCCTGGGCGGGTTAGGTTTCCACCCCCTGCTCAGTGTGCAGCTCAGGGAAACCAGGCCCAGGCAAACGCTCCTCCAACAGAGCAAACAGAGGGGTCGCACAGCCACACCACGTTATCCAGGAGGAGGGCAGATGGTGCCACCCAAACCACAAAACTAGATGCCCCATTCTTGGCTGACACACAACATGTGCATGTACAAGTAGAGCCTGCTGTTCAGGCTGAAGAGTGTAGTGGGAACACTTAAGGAGACCGGGCATGTAACTGCAATGCCTCAAGTTGTCAGGTAGGAATGATGAGCACCTGCCCTGACTAAAGAGAGCCAATGAGAGCTTTCCAAGGGGACTTTAATGTGAAGTCTTTCCATTTACAAGTACTGATAACTTAAACTCTCTTAAAAACTGAAGGTCACAGTCAAGAACTAGATTCTGCCTTTGGGATCCTGGTTTGCAAACTCAATTTTGAATTAACACTTGTCTTAAACCAAAGAGAAACCTCCCCCATATCTAATTTCTTTGATCAGGAATGGCTTCTGTTTTGCTGGCACGGCCCTGTATGAAGTCTGGGTCTCCTCATTTGGCTCTTTCAGTTGTTTCTAACCAGTAAGGCGTTCACCTCCTTAACTTTTTATGGTACGATCTAAGAAATGCCAGGTGGGAGTTGGAAAAACAAAAGTACCTGCTGGCCATTTATTGCTGCTTCTTCAAGGAAGAGGAAGTGCAGAAGAGACAAGGTTGGATAACTCTGGGCTCAAAAATAAAATACAAGCTAGAGGGTTCTATCAACACAACTAACCTCAGCTGGTAAAGAATCTGCCTGCAATGCAGGAGACCCGGGTTCGATCCCTGGATCGGGAAGACCCCCTGGAGAAGGAAATGGCAACCTATTCCAGTATTCTTGCCTGGAAAAATCCCATGGACAAAGGAGCCTGGCAGGCTACAGTCCATGGGGTCGCAAGAGTGGGACACGACCTAGCGAACTAAACCACAACCAAACAGAAGGCGACCTTAAAGAGTAGGTGGTGTAAACGATCAAAGAAAAAGAATAACCCAGAAGAGTTGGGAAAACAGGCGCGGGTTGGGGGGGGGGGCAGATAACTTTTCTGTTTAACAATCTCCATTGGGCGGGGGTGGGGGGGACCCACGGAGATCCTGCTGATTTCTGCCGTACCAGCCCACTCGTAACAGAAGGGTCAGGACAGTACAAAGCGGGTGACTCCACCAGTACATTTCCTTTCCCAAACTTCTGGTGTCTGAACAGCTTCTACTAAGCTGAAACTGTTTTCCAGAAGCAAAAACTGTAAATTCAACACGAAGCACGAGAACTACTCCAATCTCATCTAGAAACGAGTCCTTCACATTCAGATCCACCTTGAAAGATCCAAGCCCCCGTTTCCCTACTCACGCACATTCGTTAGGGAAGGTCACTGCAAAGGACTTCCACAGCAGGGGCGCTCACGGAGACGCCTCCAAAGTCCCAAGCATCACCCCAGGGGGAAAGCGGTCAGCTCCCCGCCCGGAGCGACAGTGCGGAAAGCTGAGGCCCCTCGCTAACCGTGCGGTACGTCCCGTCTGCCCCGCACCGGCTCCCTGAGAAAGCTTTCCCTTCTCCGTCCCGAGAACCACTCCTAGCTGCGGCTTGGAGAAGACCACGCGCACCGCCAGGCGGGCGGGGGCTCCAGCGCCGCTCGGCTCGCGGCATACAGACGGGTCCCGCCGCGGCCCGGCAGTGCCCGGCCAGTCATCACCCCTCCCCGAGCCGCCCGCTGAGACCGCGTCGACCGGAACTGAGACCCCGCGCGCCCGGGGGCGGACCGGGGCGAACCCTGGGGCGGAGGCGGGGACGGCGCTGCAGTCCAAAGAGCCCCGCCGGTTTCCCGCCCTAAACCGCTCGCGGGGACCAGCCCGCGCCTCACCTCTCTCGAGCGCCGCCACCGCCGCTTCCCGGGCCGAGACGCCTCCTTCCCCACGCGGCCATCTTGGAGACTCTCCGCTCGCGAACGCCTCGCGCCGGGCGGCCTCGCGACACCGCGCGGGCGGGAGGGAGATGTAGTCCAGCTGCCTTCCCGGACGGCGCGCAAGGCAGGGGCCCGGCCCCGCGAGACTACAAAGTCCACAATGCAACCCGCTCCGGAAAGCCCGCCCCGCGGCCGCCTGGGAACGCGGGCTCAGACAGGCGGCGCTGAGGGTCTACTTCCGGACTAGACTTAGCGCGGCCGCCAGTGCCTCGAGAGCTTCGACCGCTGAGGTCACCGGTGGGCCACTGCCACTCATCCCTCAAATACTCCGGAGGCAAAAGAGACGAGGTCCCCGCCGCCGCGAAGTCCCTGCTGCCAGACTGTTGGCCGAGTGGGTCTGGAAGTGGAGAAAGGGGAGAACGTAAAGTGCGATGGCTGCAGAGAGAGACGGCCGCGCGCATGTCCCACCCGAGTCCGGTCCCGGTGGCGAGGACACAGCCCCACTCTCGGGCGACTTCGAAGGCGGTTGCTAGCTCCTCACCCCGCCGGCGGGAGCCCTGACTGGACGCTGCCGAGTCGGAAGGGCGGAAGGAGCCCAGTGACTCCTGCCCGCTGTCCCTTCCGAGTGGGGGCAGATCTGGGGGCCCCTCGCAGCTCTGGAACTTATAGCCCCTCTCCTGCTTCCGACCGACAGCCTTGCTAGACATATTAATTAGACCTGTGAGCATTTGAGCAACTCTCCTGTCGAAATTTGCTCCGAGTTCAGAGACGGGAGAACCACTGGCGCCTGCTCTCAGCCTTCGGGGCTGGCGGAACCTGCTCAGCCAGGGCCGGAGGGCTCTTTGGTGTAGGTGCGGCTCCTGTCGTTGAGGATTCCCCAGGATTTCCTTTCGGTTCACAATCTACAATAGTCTTAAATGTCAAATCCTCTTACAAGCCCTCAGTACCTACAAGATGCAACTCAGTCACCTTAGCACAACCCAGAAGCCCCTCCGAAATATAGAGATCGCGCCCCACTCCAGCTTCAGCTACCTCCCTTTCCTGCCTAAAGCTGGCCAGGTTAGCAGATTCAGAGAGTGCGAGTTGAACCACAGACGGTCCATGCTGTGCCTAAAATGCCTTTCTCTCCCCACCAACCGCCCCTCAGCAGTACCTGCTCTTCCGTTGGGTCACAGTTCCACCTCCAGATGCCAGCACTACTAGAGGCAGATGAACGAAGACCACATTGCCTTGTGGTTAGTCTGTTTTCTCTAGTTTGCTGATTCAGAGGGTTTCCTGGGGTTCTAGAACAGCTGGGTTTGAAGTGTGGATCTCCATCTGGGACTGCGTATTTAACCGCTGTTTCTTTGCCTCCTGGTTTGTAACCTTGGAGTGATACTAGCTAGCACCTCTCCTGAGAAGTCCAATATGAGTATTACATAAGGTGACACCTGAGGAACTCGGCACACAAGTTACAATCAACTGACTTAAGTCAGGACATGCCCTGTTCTAAAAATTTGAGTGACTTTTATCTTCACAACAGCCCGATGAAAGTGATACTGTTATCAACATTCTCATTTTGCAAATGAGAAGAACCTATCTGATTCACTCTCTGACCTCATGTTCCAGGATTTGAGCCCAAGCTGTCTGGTTGCTGAGATTTTGCTCCTTATGGTACTTCTTAGGAAGAGTCAGGCTGGGGTCTAGTGCACAGAGGGAAGTGCTCAGAAGCTGTGGACCTGGGATCCTCTCCCCGCACTTGCACTTAACTTCTAACAGGCTGTTTGCCTCAGCCTGCTAACTTGAGCAGAGACCCCTCAGAATGTCACCTCTTGATCACTGCTAATGCACAGATACCCGGAAGCATCACAGTCAGGTTTCCCTCAGCATATAGCTAACAGCTCCCACTGACAGCACAGTCTGAATGGCTGGAGTTGGAATTCCTGTAGGCCCCCAGGGACCACTGACTGCTGGCAAAGAGGTAGCCTACAGGGCAGATGGGTTCTAGCTGGTCTGGCGCTCAGAAATCGTGCCATTCCCTTACCACCCTTTTCTTTATTCTTTTTTTTTTTCATTTTTAAAAGGATGTATTTCCTTATATATAACTGGAAAAGGTAAGTTTCATTCCAGTCCCAAAGAAAAATGCCAAAGAATGTTCAAACTACCACACAAGTGCACTCATCTCACACGCTAGCAAAGTAATGCTCAAAATTCTCCAAGCTAGGCTTCAACAGTACATGAACAGAGAAATTCCATATGTTCAAGCTGGATTTTAAAAAGGCAGAGGAACCAGAGATCAAATTGCCAACATCCCTTTGATCACAGAAAAAGCAAGAGAATTCCAGAAAAACATCTGCTTCGTGGACTATGGCTTAAGCCCTTGACTGTGTGGATCACAACAAACTGGAAAATTCTTTGAGAGATGGGAATACCAGACCACCTTACCTGCCCCCTATGCAGGTCAAGAAGCAGTAGTTAGAACCGTACATGGAATAACGGACTGATTCCAAATTGGGAAAGGAGTACGTCAAGGCTGTATATTGTCACCCTGCTTATTTAACTTATATGCAGAGTACATCATGAGAAATGCTGAGCTGGATGAAGCACAAGCTGGAATCAGGATTGCTGGGAGAAATATCAATAACCTCAGATATGCAGATGATACCACCCTGGAGAAGGAAACGGTAACCCACTCCAGTATTCTTGCCTGGAGAATCCCATGGACGGAGAGCCTGGTAGGCTACAGTCCACGAGGTCGCAAAGAGTCGGACACGACTGAGCGACGGAACAGAACAGAACAGAACCACCCTTATGGAAGAAAGCAAAGAGGAACTAAAGAGCTAGTTGATGAAGGTTAAAGAAGAGTGAAAAAACTGGCTTAAAACTCAACATTCAAAAAATGAAGATCATGGCATCCGATCCCATCACTTCATGGCAAGTAGATGAGGAAACAATGGAAACAGGGAGAGACTTTATTTTCTTGGGCTCCAAAATTACTGCAGATGGTGAGTAAAATTAAAAGATGCTTGCTGTTTGGTGACAAACCTAGACAACGTTTTAAAAAGCAGAGACATTGCTTTGCCAACAAAGGTCTGTCTGTTCAAAGCTGTGGTTTTTTCCAGTAGTCATGTATGGATGTGAGAGTTGGACCACAAAGAAGGCTGAGCACCAAAGAAGTGATGCTTTTGAACTGTGGTGTTGGAGAAGACTCTTGAGAGTCTCTTGGACTGCAAAGAGATTGAACCAGTCTATCATAAAGGAAATCAGTCCTGAATATTCATTGGAAGGACTGATTCTGAAGCTGAAGCTCCAATACTTTGACCACCTGATGCAACTCATTGGAAAAGACCCTGATGCTGGGAAAGGTTGAAGTCAGGAGGAGAAGGGGATGACCGAGGATGCAATGGTTGGATGGCATCACCAACTAGATGGACATAAGGTTGAGCCAGCTCCGAGAGATGGCGAAGGACAGGGAAGCCTGGCGTGCTACAGTTCATGGGGTCGCAGAGAGTCAGATATGACTGAGCGACTGAATAACAACAATATGTACATACATATATATAATTTTATTTTTGACTGTGCTGGTCTCATTGCTATGAGGACTTTTTCTAGTTGTGGTGAGTGGGAGCTACTCTCTAGTTGCAGTGCAGGCTTCTCATTGCAATGGCTTCTCGTTGCAGAGCACAGGCTGTAGGACACATGGGCCTCAGTAGTTGTGGTTCTTGGGCTCTAGTTGTGGCACATGGACTTCACTGCTCCGTGGCATGTGGCATCTTCCTGGATCAGGGGTCGAACCTGTATCTCCTGCATGGTGGCAGATTCTTTACCAGTGAGCCGTTCATTCTTATAGCAAGTAATTATGTGCACGCTCAGTGCCAGGTACTCTTAGGCACCAGAATAACAGCATTGAGTAAGACAAACACTTCCTGGTCTGGGACTTGCCTGGTGGTCCAGTGGTTAATACTCTGCCATTCTGATGCAGGGTTTTGATCCCTGGTCAGGGATCAAATCACTGATCACTAAGATTCCTCATGCCCTGCAGTTGGTCTCAGAGTTTCCAGTCCAATGGGATTAACAACTGAGTATTTCCAGAGTGATAATAAGCAGAATGATGTAAAGATGACTTGGACGTTACAGGTGGTTAGGGGTCTTTTCAAGAGATGGCATTTGCATGGGGCCTGGAGGAGGAGTGTGCAAGGAAGAGCTGGGGACAGAGCATTGTGACCCAGTAACATGACCAGGGTGACAGGAGAGATACTGAGTTTGCCTTTGGTTAGTCATTTCCTCTCTGAATACCACCTTTCTCAACTGTAAATGGAGTAGTCAGTGTCTAATTAGGGAAAAAAAAATCCACCCTAGGTATTTTAAACGGAATGGATTTAATACAGGGCATTGTTTGTGGAAGTGTTGGGCAGGCCAACTGAATCACTATCTTGAACACCTGAAACTTACTTGTGTAGTAAATATACCTCAGTTAAAAAAACAAAACTGCTTTCTTTTACCTGGAGACCAAGAGCTGTGTGTGCTGTTCTCTCCTGCCATCTAACTCCGGGCTTTGAACCACCCTGGTTCACTTTGCCAGGCAGACTGCCTTGAGGGGACCCTGCCTCATGCTGTGAGCAAAGAGCCCTCCCCAAGCCCAGATCCCAGTGGGCTTGTGCTGTCTTCTTCCCATCCAGGCCTCAGCACTCAGGCTCCTTGTTTGTATGCCTGGAACCTGTCCCCAGCCTCCTCCACAGCAGGTCCCATCCCACCTGTGCCACAGATAGACACAGTCAGCTCTGGAGATGGCAGCTCTGCAGGCCAGAGGGGCCTCGGACCCCTGAGCTGCTGCTTGGAGGAAATCCTGCTGACACGTACATGGGCAGGAAAGTGGACAGACTCCCGAGATGTGACTGCGGGGACACCAGAGGGGGAGGACCAGTCAAGCGGGGGCATGCAGCACCCAACATCCACCCCATAACCTGTCCTGTCCCTGCCCCACCGTTTCATTCAGGTTCGGGGTGGAGAGTAACATGGGTTTTACTTCTAGACCCCAGGCTGCTGTAGGGCAGTTGCTGGGCATGTCCCTAGGTATCACCCTGCAAGGGCCCCACCACAGGACATGGACATGATGGGGCAGTAACTGGGTATGGGTCCTGTTGTCCTCACCTTTCTGTAGCCTCCTGATCCCCCACCCCCAGCCTCCAGTTCCCAATACCTGGTTTCTCATGGAGCTGATATGGAAGCCAAGCTGGTCATGACCAGAGGGCCCTCCGGGGGACCTCGAGGAACATGCTCCACCCTGGAGTCCTCGGGCTCCAGACTCCATGCAGGAGGCTCTCCATCCCATGTGTCCTAGGTGCTGCTGGCCCTGGCCTGCCTGAGTGCTCTGCCTCCCCCGCTGGACAGAAGCCCCAAGAGGGTTCCTGGGGGAAGAGGGGCAGATGGAGCAGATGACATGACGTAACATTCTCCTGGTCCGCCTGTCCAGCTGCTCCCAGGAAGGGGAGCCTGGTGCTGGAGGCGTGACCGTGACCTCAGTCAGAGGGGCCCATCCCTGGGAGGAGGCACAGGCCCAGCTGGCAGACCCCCGGATCCTGATGCCACCTGCACCTCTCAGGGCCTCACTTCCCTGCCAGTGAGGATGCAGGAGCCCGGAGCACCTGCCAGGTCTGCCCTCTCACTCCTCCCTCACTCCTGAGGGCTTCCCACCCTGGGGAACCTGGCTGCCCTGGGGGTGGAGCGGAGGCGAGGGAGGGGAGCACCCCTGCCCTTCCAGAAGCAGTCCTAGAGCCACACTGGGTCACACCTTTTATTGAAATGTCATGCACTCTGTCTGGAGACCAGCCCTGGCCCAGACGCCACCTGCAGCAGGTCCTGAGTGGGAAAGGCACATGGGTGGCCGCCTATCTCAACTGGGTGAGACCTACCAAATGGCCCTGGCAGGAGAGCACGCAACCATGGGGCTATCTGCTGGGGGCCTGATAGGTCTCTGAGCTTTCCCGTTCCCTGCTGGCGGCACACAAACTGGTCCACATGACCTGCCTCCTGAGTGAGGGTTCCCCAAGTTTCCTGGGATGGGTGGGGCGGGAGGGTGAGGCTGAGACATCAGTCAGGCTAGCACCGGCAGTGTCAGGATTGGGAGCGCTGGTGGAGGGGACTGGGGTTCCAGGGTTGGGTCTGCAGCACACCCACCCAATTGGGGGAGTTGGCTGTTGCTGCTGTCAAGGGCTGTAGTGAAAGCAGTGGCATTTTGTAAGGCAGCCCAAGGCAAGGGGGCCCAGGTCGCACCTGCAGAAACTGGGGACTAGGTGTCCCTGGCCCAGTGCCGCAGGGCCCTGGGGACCCTGTACATCCCTGGTTCAAGTACTAAGTATTGTGTGTGCCAGCTGGGTAGCCAGAGTCACACGCTGGGAGAACACAGGTGCAGGCTAGGGCATGGTGGGCCCCCTTGTGCCACCCAGCCCTCTGGTCCCTCCACATGCAACTTGCCCTGGGGTCCCCTGTGCCACTGTTGCAGGACACCCTCCCATGGACAGTGCCTCCTGGAACCAGGTCACCTCGCCCGGAAGGCCGCAAAGGCATCAGCACCAGCTCTCTGAGCTACTGGAGGGTTTTCATGACGGAGTCTGTGCTTAAACATGGGGAGTGTGGATGGGGAGGGGGTGATGCTGGAGAGGGAAATGGCCCAGAGCCTGGGCTGCCTGACAGTCCACCCTCAGGCCTACTACCTACTCCTGCTCTTATGCTGCACCGGGAGGGCACATATGTGGCTGTGGAGGGGCTTCCCCCAAAGCTCTTTACAAACACAGCCAGGGGCACAGAGGGAAGGGGAGGATGCCCTGCAACCTCTAAGGAATTCCTGGAGGCCAGAGGTGGGCTGGGCACTGGAAGGGATGTGGGGGCCAAGGACAGTGACTCGGGGCTGCCAGGCCTTTGGACACATGTAGATGGAGATGTCCCCACCACTGGGTGAGATGTATATAAGTGGGAGCACCCTGGAGAGGACTGCTGCGGTCAGACAGGGAGGGGTCACTGGGGCAAGCAGTCCACCCCAGCCAGTGGCCTGGAGGGGCTATGTCATCCCAGAGGTTCACTGTTAACTCACATCTCAGCCCCAGAGGGACGGGACTCCTGAGCTGCCCTCTGGCCCCACAGGGGAGCAGGCATGAATTCAGCCCTTGTTGGGAGCAGGACAGAGGGGGCTGTACTCTGAGCCTCAACCAGCCCCCAAAAGGAAGTCCCCAAAAAGGCAGGCACCACAGAACAAAGGTGCTGGGGTGCTCCCCAAGCTGTTCCCAGGGAAGACAGTCTGGGAGGGGCCTCAGACTCCTGATGGGCCACAGGCTTGCAGGAAGGGAAGGACGCTCTGACGTGTGCCATTTGCACAGGAAATCCCTCCGAACTGCTTCTTCCTCTGGGTGGTGAGAATGGTCTGTGAAGGACTGCTTTCTCCCTCCCACCCCAGCTCAAGGGTCTTCTTTGAGAAAGCTCACCCACAGTGCGGGGCAGGGATCCCCAAGACACTCAGATGGAAAGGGGAGGGCGGGCATGGGGGTGGGGTGGAGGGAGAGGACCACTATCCTGCAGGGCGGGTTGCCAAGGAGACAACAGCCACACGCGCATGCATGTGTGTACGTAAAGGAGACACCAGTCGTGTGTGTGTGTGTGTGTGTGTGTCTCTGTGTGTGTGTGTCTGTGTGTGTGTGTGTGTGTGTGAGCCTGAGCCTGGACTGGCACCCAGCCCATTCCTGGCCCTGTTCATCAGAGAGGGCTCCCGTGGTTGTAGCCATGTCCTGCACCAGGCACACAGTTAAGAGCAGGGGCAGAATGGGGGCCACCTTGCTTGGCCCAATGGTCCTGAAAGTTGGCACACATAGTTCCTTATTGCTCCTTATCTGGGGAGCGGACCCCCTGCTGCCCCTCACAGAGCACGGAGCAGCAGGTGGGACCTGGCATGGCCAGAGGGACGCCCCCATCCACACGTTCTGATCTCGACTGCAGGCCCTTACACTGTCTGCAGAGCGGGAACAGCCGGGCCCCGCTTCGCCATGGCAGCTGGACCATGGCCCATCCTTGGCCAGCCGCCTCCCAGGGCCACAGACGAGTGTCCTTACAAAAATAACTCTGAGTTCGTCCCGTGGGGACCAGGATTCCTGAGAGTACACGGAGGCCAGAGCGAAGCCTGGGGGTCCGATAGGCGGGCTCGAGCCCTGTGGAGCCAGGGCTATGGCTGCAGGCGCTCCAGGTACTGCGGTAGAGGGTTCTCCTTGACGAACTTCTGGATGTACCAGCACGTGACATGGGCTCTCAGGTCCTCCTCCACCACAAAGTCCAGAGCGGCCTGGCAGCCAGGCAGAGAGAAGAGTGGTCAGAGCCCCAGTCCCTCACACTCCAGGCTTTCCCTTGGGTCTGCGATGGAGGCAGAGGTGCTGTCACCACTCCCGTTACAGTTGGGAAACCCGGGCAGACTGATAAACTGCCTGAGGGACACGGCAGGGAAGCGAGGGGGCCAGGGTCAGACCCGCCCCAGGAGAACCCTCTTCTCCACTCATTCTTCCCCAGATGCCTCCTCCAGGAAGCCACCCCTGTGGGCTGGATCAGGGTACCTGGGGCTCCCTCTGCTCCCAGCAGAGGTCACTCAGTGTTCACAGGGATCCCAAGGCCGGCAGTAGGAGTGGTCAGCCTGCAGTTGTCGACCCAGTGGGTCTGGAACCGCCTGATCACTCAGCACCCCACACACCTGACCCCCGGTTTCAGCCTGAGACCCTCTGGTGACAGGATTCCAATCTCTTCTCCCATTCTGCAGATGAACTGGGGGCTGCAGGTAAGCGCCCTCATGCCCAGTGGATTCCTACCCAGCTCCTATTACCCAGGGCTCCTCACTGGTAACAGGATGACCCCACAGACCAGCACAGAGCTGCTCCTGGAAAGGGAGGGACAGTGGAAACAGGAGGGCAGCAGAGGGCGGGGCTCCGAGCAGCTTTTAGGGGACTCACGGCCACCCTCACCCTTGGTGCCAGACTAGGCCCCCTGGAGACTTCACTGGGCACCTACCACCCACGCACACTGGGTCCCAGCAGTGATCTCCCCACGTAAGGCAGGTGTTCGGGTCCTTGGGGGCCCGGCCTGGGAGGTGGGGGCATAGAGGTGAAAGAGGGTAGGTGGCAGTTGCAGCCCATGGGTGGGCGGGGCCTGGTCACCACTGGGCCTGGTCTCCTCTGAGCAGGGTCAACCTCCATGCCCTACCTTGGCCAGGTGCTTGGCGATGCCGCGCCCGCGGTAGGCGTCAGGGACCTCCGTGTGCTGTAGGTCCACGATCCGCTTGCCCACATACTCATAGAGCAGGACTGCCCGGTCGTGACATCCTGTGGGGAGGGGGTGGGCGGGTGAGGCCCTGAACCAGCAGGGAGGCCTGAGGGGAGGGTCAGGGGTTCGGTGCTGGGCTGCAGTGCTGGGTCTGGAATCACCTCTCCGAGCCTCAGTTCCTCATCCACAAAGTATGGATGTAACAGAGCACTCCTCAGGAGAGTGTCTGGAGGGTTAGAGTGCTTAGAACAATGCCCAGAACACACCAAGCCCCATGTGGGCCTTTTCTGCTATCATCAACCTTAGCATCCCAGGGCTCCCGGTGCCCCCCAAGGCCCAGCTCTCTGCACCCCCACTGGAGCAGCTGCCCAATGCTATGGAAGCCCCGGGCCCCAACACTGGATGTAAAGCAGGACTCAGCAAGTTGCCAACTAGACCGGAGCCTGAACAGACCAGAGAGCTGGACCACCCACTAGGCCCTGGGGAAGGTCAGAAGCAGCAGAACCAGCATCTGCAGGAAAGTGACCGGGCCCAGGAGGCACAGGAAACTGACCTTCACACCCTCTCAAGCCTGGTGCACCAGACTGCCCCAGTCTCCTGCTGGAGAAACAGCTGGAGTTCCAGCCTGTCAGCCAGCCTGTCTGTCCATCCAACCACATGCTCACCCACTCCTCTGCCCCCTTGACAAAAGTTCACTGAACCCATCCATGGCACTTCTTGGGAACTGGGGATACGGCCACGAACAAGCCAGGCCAAGGTGCTTGGGGTCTTTCTTGCATATCTCTCAGACACCAGTCTGAGCCTTCGGTAGGCCCGTGGGCAGAACTTTCAGTATGTGCCTAGAATCTGACCATTGTTCACACGTCCACAGGCCCCTGCACCCCCAGGGAAGCAGAGTCAGACCCCACCCATCCTCAGCTCAGCGGTCTCCTTGCAGCCCCTCAGGTCCACCTGCCTCAGCCAGCTGCTCCCTCTTCCTGGCACCTCCCCCAGAGTCCCCCAGGGCTGGGTCCTCACTATTTGAGGTTAGCCCACGTGTCACCCCAGCATTTCAGGCCCTGGATCTGGGGATCAGGCAAAAGCCTGAGCACCCATGTCCTCTCACACCCCATGTCAGAAAGACCCGTCCACGCTTCCTTCGGCAAACACTGAGGAACTGGGCTTTCTCCCCATCTGCTCACGCTGCCTGTCCCCAGGCAGCCTGAGGGAGCCCATGACATCTGATCCACTCTCTGCTCAGGATCCTCCCAGGCACCCACCTCACCCAGGGTCAAAGCAAAGTTCTCATAATGCCTTCCACAGCCCTGCACCACCTGCCCCCATGCCTCTTGATGTCCTCCTCTATCCTGTGGCCTGGCTCTGTTTCTCCCCTCTCTGCTGCTCCCAGTACACACCAGGCACCCCAGGGCATTTGCACTTGCCACCCCTTCCACAAGGAGCACTCTTGCCACCATAGCTCCCTTCTTTGCCTCTTTTTTGGGTGGCCCTCCTGGACACCTGACTCTAAACAACAGCCCTTGGGACTTCCCTGGTAGTCCAGTGGTTAAGACTCTATGCTTCCACTGCAGGGGGCAGGGTTTGATCCCTGGTTGGGGAACTGAGATACCACATGCCATGCAGTGTGGCCAAAAACACAAAAACAAAAAGCACTGGCATTTTCCCAACACCCCAACCTTATTTCTCACAGATCTTGTTCTTCAGGACAGTCTATGCTTTATTGTCCACTGACCCTCAGATGGTTGAGCCCCCAGCACTTACAACAACGTGTGGCACATAGTAAGCGCTCAAGAAGCACTTGTGGCATGAATCCTAGTTCCTCTGCCTCCAAGGTACAAGACTGCAGGCATGTTGGTCACTCTCCCTACCTCAGTCTCCTCCTCTGTAAAATGGGCAGAGCAGCCCCTCCATCAACACTGCCAGCAATGCTGAGGATAAAGTGACTCCAGTGCGAGGGGCATGCTGGGAACCCAAGGACTGAATGCACACAACTGCTCTTTCCTCCCCAGACCTGGAACTTGCTGGGGACTCACCAGCCTAGCTCTGCCATGGGATGGCTGGCACACACCCGCGCTAGGAGCCACAGGGCTGCTCTGCCTCTCAGCCTCAGTGTCCACCTCTCTCAATGGGCACAGTGAGCTGGCTTCCAGGGCCTGGCTGCAAGTCACCATGGCAGGCCATTCCCCTCCCCAGCTGAGGCAGGGTGGGGGCCTGGGCACAGAGGAGCCCTCGGCCCACCCCTATACACATCCAGACCATTTCAGGCCTGGATGCACAGCCCGGTCTTGCAGACTGGTGAGGACAGGCTCCCTGGGCTTGGCCAGGGATCCTGGTCCACTTTAGAGACAGCCATCTGAGCAGGAGGCAACAGATGGGGCAAGTTTACAAAGGCAGCTGGGCTCATCCAGTCCTGACCCCAGCCAACTCAAGAGGGTGTCCCTAATGGTTGTACTCATTCGGGAAAGAAAGAAGGAACACCCCAAAAGGTCCTCTTTTTCTTCGTTCTCTGAGTGTTGAGGGTCTCCTCAGCACCCACAAGGAAATCAGCGGCCTCTCAGGAGCCTTGAAAAGCCAGGGGGCCTCTTGGAAGGAGAGCAGCACGGGAGCCCTGAGAGTCACGGCCAGGTGCGCCAGGGTGGGCACCACAGCGGAGGAAGAGGAAGGTAAAGGTGTTTGAGTTCTGGCCAGCGGGGGCCTGAGCTTACTCCTCTGAACACAGGGTGGTGATGTCCACGTCACCAGAGTGTTGTAACAGATGTATGTTGGGGCCGGGTTCAAGCCGAGTACAGCCAAATGGGGTCTGAGAAGATGAAGTCCCAGCTCTGACAGACCCTCCAAGCGCAGGTGGGAGGAGTCAGCCCAGACAAGACCCTATCCGAGCTCTGCCCCTCCCCCCACTGCCCGACCGCAGGAAGCCTCGCCCTTCCCTCCTCAGACAAGGGCACAGTGGCCCATACGGGCCCATCCAGCTTGGCCACTACCACAGAAGGCCCAGCTGGGAGGGAGGAAAAAGTTATTAACAGAGAGAGGTGGGATGCAAAGAATTCAACCCTCCATTTCACAATCAGGCGGAGGGGGCGTGGACTAGTAAGCGGTGGAGGACTTGACTTCGCTTCTGGTTTAAAAAGTAATGCCCAGTGACTTCCCAGGTGGTCCAGTGCGATCCCAATGCAACACGCCCGGTTGGTCAAGGAACTAGATCCCACAGGCCACAACTAAAAAATCAAAACTGCCGCGACTAAGAGTTCGCATGCTGCAACTAAGATCCTGCCAGAAAAAAAAAAAAAATCAGTAATGCCCAGTCCATGTGCTCCAGCACTGACTACCTGCCGCAGGCGCTGTTCTGAACCTCAATCTTACTGGGGCATCCAGTTCTTCCCACCAGCCAGGAGTTAATCCCACTGTAGAGGCGAGAAACGGGCGCACAGAGATGAGGCAAGTTGGCCAAGCCCCAAAGCCGCCGGGGTCTGAAGGAGACACCGTCCCTCCCCGTCCCCGCCCCGCCCCGCCGCTGACGGGCCGAAGCCCCTCAGTCCGTCAGCCCCCGGTCGGTCTAGCAGGGTCTTCCAGCCCCCTCTGCGCAGAAAAGCGAAGGTTCGAAGGGGCAGCCAGAAGCCACTCAACACCGGGGAAGGGGAAATGGCGGGACACCCGCTCCCTGGACCTCGGCAGGATCCCGGAAAACAGCCGGGCCAAGCAGGTGCGGGTTCCCCCGGGCCGAGGCGGGACCGGAGCCGCCCGGCGCCCGCCTCCGCCGTCCCGGGGCTCGCGCCGCCCCGGGCGCCCGCCCCTACCTGGCCCGCGAGTGCGCCCCCGGCCCCGCGGCGCGCAGACAAAAGGCGGGGGCGGGTGGGCCCGGCGTTACCGTTGAGCCGGACGGTGAACTGGCGGCGCCGACGGTCGTGCTCCACGCGGATGGGGCAGCCCTGCTCCGGCGCGCCCGGCGACGCTGCTGCCGGCGACTGCGCCATGGGCACTCGGACCCGGGCCAGGGGCGCGCGGCGGGCTCGGTGGGCGGCGCGCGGAGCCGCACTGGGGGCGACCGCAGGCGGCGGCGCGGAAATTGACACTCGGCGGCGGCCGCAGCAACAAAAAGGGGGGAGCAGGAAATCAGCTGTGCGGTCACGTGCGGCGCGCGACCAGTGGGCGCGCAGCCGCTCTGTTTTGATACATTCCGTTCGCCTCTTAAAGGCGCCGCGCACAGCTCCGTGCCGGGGCCCTTGGGCCTCTGGCCCCGACCTGCGGGAGACTCTGGGGCACGCCCACGGACCCTGTCTCCAACACACGTTTCGACCTGTAGGGCAGTTCTAACCGTCCCCTCCCAGCCACCACTTACTCAGCGCTTGCTGTATGCCTGCGCGCAGCAAAGCCCCGGAAGCTGCAGGAAGCGCTCATGAAGCCGGGAAGTAGGTGCGCTTGACCCAGGCGCCTGGGGGAGACGTGCGAGGATCACACACCGCTGGAACGATTGTCCCGAGAAGCCTGGCTTGGGATCTGGTGAAATGCCACCTCTAACCCCAGAGACAAATGCGGGAAGTGCCTTGAAGATCCCTGGACCCACTCGCTGGGGGAGAAATTGAGTCCCAAGAGGGCCAGGCACTTGCTTTAGGACACACAGGACTCTGGGTGGGTGAGTGGGGAACAGACTACATTTTTGAAACGGGACGGAACAACACTTCCCCCCCCACCCCCGCCGCAACTGCTGGATGCCAGGAGGCCCACCGAGTCACGTGACCGCAGGTTTTATTAGTTTGCTGGTGAAGGCGTGAGCATGACGTCATTCCCACGTGACCACCGCCCAATTTAAGATGCCCATCATTTGTGTTTCCCCCTCCAGCCATTGCCCCACCCAGTGACTAATTTGCTTTTCCTAAAACTTCGTGTAAACAGTATCTTATAGTATGCCCTTTCAGCATTGAGTGTTTTTTTTTTTATAAAACATTTCGTGTGAAATTAATCCACGTTGTTGAGTGTATCTTTTTCACGACCGAGTAGTATTCCACCAGATGCATGTTCCACAATGTGCTTATCTGCCTGCTGTTGATGGGCGTTTGGGTTGTTTTTGGATTTTGACTTTATGATTACACATGCTGTGACCATTCTCGAACATGGCACTTTTCAAAGGTGGCTGAGTCTTAAGACCTTGAGTTTTATGAGGACTAGCCAGACCTTTTCCAAAGTGGCTACCTCATTTTACACTCCTGCCAACAATTCTGAGTGTTCCTTTGGTGTCACCAGTCTCTAGTTCTAGCCGTTCTGGTGCACGTGAAGTGGTGGTTCACAGGCGTCAGGATGCCTTTCCCTGATAACCCGTGATACCGAACCTTCTTCATCCACTTCTTGGCCCTTTCGGTATCTATTTTTGTGGGTATTTTTTTTAATTGGAGTTCTTTTTGTTGTTTAGTTATGAGTCCTTTGTCAGATATATTTATTGAGAATATCCTCTCCCAGCAGACATTTTTTTGTTTTAAAGAAAAACATGTGTATTGTATCACAGAGTCTGGAAACAAAACAGGGTTGAAGAATGAGTCATCATTTACAAGGAAATAGAAAAGGATCCTGAGATCAGAGAGGGCCTTGACTTAAGCTGAATCAGGGCTGACTGCAATCCTGAAGGAGATGTAACTTTGTGTACCTCTCAGGAGACTTCTTTGTCTCCAAAGAACTTGAGTGGTGTGGGAAAGCCAGACAGGCTTCTGGAAATCCCATCACCTGGCTGTGCCATTTCCCACTCTGGGCCTTTCCATGTGCACTTCCCTTGGAAAGTCCTCGTCGAAGCTCTCCTGCCAGCCTGGGTCCAGGGGAGATTGCAGGCAGGGCCAAGTGCACACCAGGTCCACCGTGAGAGCCCAAGATCCTCCCTGTTTTTGATTCCTTTCTTCTCTGATATTAAATGTCTGTTATCTTGTTGGCGTCTTTAAATATTGCAGAAATCCTTTGTGGAACAACAAAAGAATAAAGCTTGAAAGGGCTTGTCTATCTTTCTACCCCAAAGCATACTGGTCGTGGAGGAGCATCTGGGAGGGGCTGCTGAATGAACCTGTGACCCTCCCACCCCAAAGTTAGAAAGCAGAATTGGGTCCCAGAAGTCTTGGGTGGATGGGCTCCAGGTCCTGAAAGCCCTAACGACCAAGGCTGAGCAGGGCCACGCTGAGACTGGGTCCCAAGTATGTGAACAGCCACTGTGTCCTGGTCACTGTCCTAGGGCTACCCAGTGAACAAACAGACCGAACTCCTTGCTCTTCAGGAGGGACATTCGAGGGGAGGGAGATACCAACCCAAGAAGGAAACAGAGACTAAGGGTCGGGGAGCCTCATGTGGGGAGGGGTGAGTAGGTACCTTGGGAAGCTTCAGACGGTATTGAGGACCTCAACCAACTGTGGCTCATTCAGTGAAAGACTTGAAGGAGGTGAGGGAGCCCAGTCCAGGCGGAGAGAACAGCCAGTGCAAAGACCCTGTGGTGGGTTTAAACCCCTGAGGCCACGTGGGGTCTTCAGCTTTCACTCTGAGTCAGAAGGGGCTGTTGGAGGATTTTGAACAGATCAAGGATCTTAGGTTTTTGTTTGTTTCTTAATATTGGAAAATTTCAAACCTGTGTGTAAATAGAATTATAAAATGAAGCCCAGCACACCCATCATGGCTGAGGTTTTTGTTTCTGTGTTTTTTCTTTCTTTTATTAAAAAAAAATTTAAGGTAGTGTTTTGTTGGGGTTGTTGTTGTTTAGTCAAGTTGTGTCTGACTCTTTGCGACCCCATGGACTATAGCCCTCCAGGCTCCTCTTCCATGGGATTTCCCACCAAGAATACTGAAGTGGGTTGCCATTCCCTTCTCCAGGGGATCTTCCCATGTTTCCTGCATTGGCAGGTGGATTCTTTACCACTGAGCCACCAGGGAAGCCCAAGGTATTGTTTACATATAGTAAAAATGATCCCTTTCAGCATGTGGTGTTTTTTGTTTTAATCATTTATTTATTTTTGGCTGCACTTGGTTTTCATTGCATTGCGCGGGCTTTCTCTAGTTGCAGCGAGCAGGGTCTACTCTTCATTGAGGTACACAGGCTTCTCAATGCAGTGACTTCTCTTGTTGCTGAGCCCAGGCTCCAGGCACTTGGGCTTCAGTAGTTGTAGCACGTGGGCTCTGTAGTTGTGGCTTGAGTGCCCTAGAGTGCGCAGTAGTTGTGGCGCATGGGCTTAGTTGCTCCAAGGTATTAGCATATAGTTTTGACAAAAGTGTACTCCCTGCAGATGCCATCACAACCCATTTATAAAGCAGTTTTATGACCCCCTCAAGCCCCCAGACCTCCCCCTTTCAACTCTCCCCAACCGGACCTGTTTTCCATCCCCAGACAGAACTGCATGGTGATCCTTCCAAAGGGGGCTGCAGGAGGTCTGTTCCACTGCTTCGAGGCTCCTGCTCACCACGTGGGTGTGGACTGTGCAGGGGAAGCAGGAGGCTGAGGACCAGCCTGAGCTCCCAGTTCTGACAGAAACCCAGCAAGAATGGTTCCACGGATGAGTTGCGGCAGCTGCACATAGGTCCCACCATTGGTTTGTGGCAGAGTGCACTTCAAACCCAACTATTCTCTGCTCCATCCCAAATGTGAGCAGTTCTCCATGGGCCCCCAATGGGTTCTGTGGACACTGGCAGGTGCTCTGACCCCACTGTAGGGCCAGGAGCCACCAGCACCAGGGAGGCAGCCAAGCTTGACCTCAGAATCCTAGAGGCCAACCCAACGGCTTCAGATACCTGGGGACCCCGCTGCATGCAGTGCAGATGGCGGGAGGGTTCGGTGCCCACACCCCCCTGCATCTTGGGCTCCAGTGACAAGAGGGGACCGAGGCTGCACGGCGAGTCAGAGAAGAAACATATTTAGAATTTGCACTGGTGAATCCAGAGCCTCGCTCTTAAGGGGTCAGAATACTGTCATCAAGTGTCTGATGTCCTGCGGCAGCTCTTCTGTGGACCTCAGGGGCCCTCCACCCCCTCCCTCTGGCAGCCCCAGGCCTATGTGGAAGGTGCGGGCTGTGGTGGAGGGGGATGCCCGTGCTGACCCTCAGGCGCACATTCTCCCCAGGCAGTCCCACCGTGCTTCTCTGGCCTGGCACCACCACCCTGGGGATGGCTCCTCTCCCATTCTTCCTGCCTGAGTGGATGCATGAGGGGGCTGATTTACAGTCTTCAGAATAAGCAGGAAAACACAAAAGAGACTGAGCCCCTCGCAACCCACAGAGTCCTGCCGGGTGGCCCTGATTCTACACCCAGAACTTGGCAAAGAAGGCACTGAAGCTGTTGGCATGAGCTCTTTTCACTCAGGCAGAGTGTTCTCTTCCAACACAGATGAGCTCATGTTCACCGTTTTGTACTCGTTTTACCAATTTAATAAAATACTATGAGCAAGTTCCTTAGGAAACCACAGAAACATTCTTTTTTAATGCTTTGAGTCTTTTTTTTTCCCCCTGTCTTTAATTTTGTTTATTTATTTTGGCTGCGCAGGGTCTTCGTTGCTTCAAGGGGGCTACTCTCTAGTTGCTGTGTGCGGGTTTCTCATTGCAGTGCCTTCTCTTGTGAGGCACGGCGGGCTCTGGAGCGGGCGGCCTTCAGTACTTGCAGTTTCCAGTCTCTAGAGCACAGACTTGATAGTTGTGGCGCCCGTGTTTAGTTGCCCAGAGACATGTGGGATCTTCTCGGATGGGGGATCAAACCCGTGTTGCCTGCATTGTGGATTATTAACCACTGGACCACCAGGGAAGTCCCACAGAATCATTTTTTAAGGATATTCTTACGGTTAAGTTTTGATTATGTGATATTTTCACATGTTTCCAAAAGTAAAATGAGCCCCAGGGCCCTCTCCACCCCCTTCTCCCACTTTCCCGGTCCTTTCCCATCTCCCAGAGGGAAAGATTCTCACTTTGTGAATTTTCCTGGTTTTCCATACATAAACCCGACTAAACACAAATGTATATTCTTTCTTCCCCTTGCTATTTAACCCCAAAGTGAAGCCTGTCACTGAGCCATGGGGACCCAGTGACAGTCAGTGCCCAGTGCAAGGTAGGTGGACACCATGACGTCATTAGCAGATGACGAGGCCCTGGCAGTGCCCCCCCACCCCCCTGCAACCCCGGTCTTCTGAGTCATTTCTAAATACAGCCTCTGTCGCCGCTGAGACTTCCTTAAGGAGACAATGACCCTCTGATGCCCCATGCTGGGCCGTCGCAGTGGGCGCCAAGGCTCTCGCTGCACTGAGTACTCCAGGTCAGGGTCTCAGTTCCTCTCTATCCTGCCTGAGAAGCCGGGGTCCCTCGAGCCAGGGCACTAGGCTGGTTGCCTGAGGTTCTCCTGGGCTGGAGGTGGCAGAGCCAGGACTCAAGCCGGGTGAGGCTGAGTCCAAGGCTGAACTTGCAGGTGAAGGACAAGCCAAGACCACTCGAGGCCCTGAGATCCTCTGGGGAAGATGGGGGTGGACAGTGCAGTGGGCACAGGGAGGCGGGCTGGGTTCAGGGAGGTGGGCCAGGTGCCAGGTAGGAGGGGGCAATGTGGACTGAGATGGAGTGGGGTGTCCTGTCCTACCCCTTCCATCTGACAGGTCATGTAGGAAAGCTATCCCAGATCTTCTGATTTTCTAGTAGGAGCTGGAAAGAAAAATAAAGTGAGGTCTCTGTTGCTTAAATGATGGCAATTGATTAAATACACAGTTACACATAGCTGCTGCTACTCTTACTGGGAAGAGAGACTGAGGATCTGGCAGATAAAGTCCGTCAGCATGTTCATTGCAGGATTCCAGACATTTTTCTGGAGATGTAAGTTTGTCAAAAATAAAAAATCACGGGGGGACTTCCCTGGTGGTCTGGAAGTTAAGACTGTGTGCTTCCAAGGCAGGGGTGAGGGTTTGACCTTCATCAGGGAATGCAGACCCCTCATGCTGTGCGGCAAAAAAAAATGCAAAAAAACCCCCAAAACAACCATGGGGCAGAAGAGATAAAATCAAATAGAATATGGAAATATTGGTCAGATCCTGGTTTGAAAAAAATCAGCTGTAAAAGGCACATGAGGCTAAACGGGCTGCTTGAATTCTGCCTGAGTATTAGCTGTCTATGGAATGATAGCTTTGTCCCAGATGGGGTAATTGTCCTGCGCTTCCGAGGAGAAGGTCTCTGTACTCTGGGGAAACATGCTGATGGGTAGGAGAAGAAGGTTATGCCAGTGACCCTCAGGAAACAGTGGGATCCTGTGGAGTCACCTTTTAGGTTGGGCGCCTTGGACTCAACCACCTTGGGGTGCATCGTCTTGTTCCTTTTCCTTGGTTTCTGAGCAGCCGCCCATTGACAGACTGACCACCTTTGTCTGTCCATTTGCAAGTTCACGGGCATTTGGGGCCTTTCCAGAATTTAGTTATAATAAATGAAGCTGCTCTTAGTACTTACATACAGGTTTCTTATGTGTGTCAATGTAGGTTTTCACATCTCTTGGGAGTAGAACGGCTGGGTCATAGGCAGGTATAGGTTTGATTTTATAGGAGACTGCCAACCTGTTTGTAGCAGATGTAAGCTTTTATATATAGGATGGATAAACAACTAGGTCCTACTGTAGAGCACAGGGAACTATATTCAATATTCTGTGATATGGGACTGCTCTGAGGGTCCATTGGTTAAGAATTTGCCTTGCTATGCAAGGGACTTGGGTTGGATCCTTGGTCAGGGAACTAAGATCCCACATGCCACAGAGCAACTAAGCCCGTGAGCGGCGACTAGAGAATCCGTGTGCCACAAAGAAAGATCTCACGCAAAGAAAGATCTTAGCTGCAGCTAAGACTCAAGGCAGCCAAGTAAGCAAATAAATAAATATTTTAAAAATCTGTGCTACACCATAGTCCATGGGATCTCACACAACTGAGCATGTATTCACAATATGAGAAGAACATGAGAAAAATAATATATATACGTGTACAACTGAATCACTTTGCTGTACAGCAGTAATTAACACAACACTGTAAATCAACTACACTTCAATTCTTAAAAATCTGTGTATAAGAAAAACCTTAGCCGTCCTAACAGGTGCACAGTGGACACTCTCCATGGTCTCAGTTTGCAAGCCCTGGTGACTGGTGATGAGAGTGTCGTTTCATGGGCTTGTTTGCTGTCTGGATAGCTTCCTCATGAGGTGTCTGCTCAGGTCTTTTGCACACTTTTTATTGGGTTGTTTGTTTTCTTATGATTGAGTCGTAAGAATTCTTTGTATATTCTGGGTACAAGCCCTTTATCAGAGACGTGTTTTGAAAATATTTTCTCTCAGGGCTGTTTTGAGGGCTAAATGACATCATAAACACTAAGTCAGTGGGTTGTTGATTAGTTGCTGAGTTGCGTTCCACTCTTTGGTGACCCCATTGTAGCCCACCAGACTTTCTCTGTCAGTGGGATTTCCTAGGGAAGAATACTGGAGTGGGTTGCCATTTCCTCCTCCAAGGGATCTTCCTGACCCAGGATCAACCCACATCTCCTTCTGGGCAGGGAGACTCTTTACCACAGAACCACCAGGGAAGCCCAGGTCAGTGGGTACTCTTATCATTAGGAGTCTTTACACTACTGCTGTATATCGCTCTGTTTTGTCTCTCCACAGAACAAGACCTCACGTGTCTGCAGCCGGAGCTCCCTCTGGCACCTGCAAAGAGGCTGCCCACGCCCACCCCCAGGTCCCCGTTGCTGGAACTCCCTTGGGCAGGGGCAGCCTCTGCTGGAGCCCAGGACATCTGTGTTGTTTGTTGTTTACATGTTCACTTATCAAAACCACCCAGCTGGCCCCGGCTGCCCAGCTGGGCCCAGAGGAAGCCCCAGAGGTGGCCTCGCCCTCCTGCTCTGTCCGCAGGACACAGCCACGTCCCTGCCACCCCCAGTCCATGCTCCTAGTGCCAGATGGGCCTGCACAGACATGTCTCACCATTCGTGCTTCATTGTGGCACCCAGAATCCAAGCCCTGTCTGCCAGATAGCTGAGGCTAGAGGCGGCGATGTGGCCACCCAGAGCCCACCACCCACCACCCAGAAGACCTTGGCTCCAGTGCCCCGACTGGGTGGTCTGCAGCATTGGCACTCAGCAGATGCCCCTCAGGCTGAAGACAAGTGGAGGCAGACAGGGGCTCCTGAGCACAGGGCTCTGCGTGGATGATCTCCCTCCAGGGAGTAGCTGTTATGGTCCCATTTTACAGATGAGGAAACTGAGGCTGAGGGAGCCCAGGTGACTCACTGAAGAAATCAGTGTCCCCTTAACCTGAGTGCTTGCCTGCTGGGCCAGGCTGAATCTGTGGCCTCTCAACTGGGTAGGGGTGGCATGCACCTTACTGATGATACCCACTGGAAGTTGGTTATGGCACCCTCACTTTGCCCATGACTCCCTCACTTCCCTTCTGCCTTCAAGCTCATTGTGACATCCCTGTCTTTGCACCCTTATCTGTGCGGGGCTGCGTCTCTGCTCCTTCCCCACCCAAGGACCCTCCCTGGCCCCCCATTCAGCAGAGCCTCCAGTGGATGTGACTGACTCACAGCCTTTGCTGGCCCCGAGGTGTGGAGGGTGATGTGATCAGATCTGGTTACATGGAGGAGCATGTTCCTTTTTCTGGCCCCCGTGGGACTGTCTTCCGTGAAACACTCATGTGGGTGGGACATGGTGTTTACACGGCAAACAGTGCAGAAGACTGGAAGGCACCCAAATGCCTTCAGCAGGGACCACCGAGCGCCTTGTGGGAGAGCCACCCGGTGGACACTGTTGGCAGCTGTGATGAGGATGGCTGCTCTCCCCAGGCTGAGCTGGAAGGACACCCATGGCCTCTGAGTCACAAAGGGACAGTGTGCAGAGAACAGAGGCTGCCTGGCCCCGTGAAGGTGCACACTGGCCATGCCCCACGGGCTCCCGGGGTTGAGGAACAGAGCAGGGGACACTTTTCACTCCTCGCCTTATCACTGGTTGAATCTCAAACTGAAATTTCTCCCTCCTCCGGAGGCTGCCTCTGGTTCCATTCCCTGAAATGCCTATTTTGAATAACTTGGGGGTTGGGGGAGGGCGCCCTTTTCTAAATTTGCTCCCCATAAGTTCTAGGGCGGCACCTCCCACCAGTCCTTCCTTTGTGGCCTTTGGGCACCCCCGAGGGAGGGGCCTGGTGTCCAGCTCAAAACCCTAGACAGCCACTGAGTTGATGCCTGGCCTGCCCCTGCCCGGCCTCAGGAGGGGGCTGGTTTCAGAGCCGAGCCTCACTGAGCTCTGACTGTGTGCCAGGCACCGCTGATCTTCACCCTGACTTTTAAAAGTGAAGACCATTAAAACCCCCACTTTACAGAGGAGGAGACTGAAGCTCAGAGCAGTTCTGAAGTCCTTTAATTAGCCGGAGGCAGAGGAGCAGGAGTCCTGTCTGTGAGGCTTTTGGCAGTTGTTAGAGGGTGCGGCTCCTCCCCATGGAGTGGCAGAAGGCCCCTCAGCTTGGAGGTGCCTTTCTCCTGTCCTGGGTGACTTGGGCCCCAAAGATGCACTGGCCTGGGACTGAGGGCCCCGACCTCGTGGAATGAGGGCAGCACAGCCCTGTAGGGAGGCCAGGAGAAGGAGCAGTAATTTCACCTGGAGAAGCCAGGACGGCTTCCTGGGGGAGGTGGTGCTGGCACTCAGCCTGGGAGGATGAGGTAGCCATCAGATCTTCAGTCCAGCATGTTCCCTACCAAGCTCACTATCTTCTCTTCCCATACCTACTGCCCTGCCCCGTTTTATCTCTTGATTGGCACCCTCCTCCAGGGCCTGGAGGCGGCCTCCTGCCTCATCCTCTCCCTTCTTCCCACTAGCCACTCAGGCTTCAGACCCTGTCCCCGCCTTCCCACCTCTCCTGGACTTGCTTCTGCCTCCTCCCTGGAGGAGGAAGTCCCTTCCGGGGTCCCACGCTGTGAGTCACCCTGACATGCTGGGAAGTGTGGTAGGTAGCTCTGTGAATGGCCACCGCCCTTGGCAAGCTTCAGAAGGGGTTTTGAAAAATGGCTGCAATTCCCATTGCACTCACTGTGGGGCAGCCTCAGTGTCTCGGCCCCTTAAAACCAGGACGGTTGCTTTGGCCAGTGGAGTCAGGCAGACGCGACACCAGGAGAAAGGGCCACGCAGCTTCCAACTTCTGTCCACTCCCTGCGCAGAAGCCCTGAACAGGGGCAGAGGCTGTGTGGAGGGCCTCCAGCCCACTGCATCCCCGCAGGGCCCAGCCCTGGAGTCATCCCGGCCCAGGTGCCAGACTTGGAAATGAATGGAAACGAAGACTCTCTGAAGGAATCCAGCAGAGGCCCCAGACATGGTGGGACAGAGACAGCGTCAGAAAATAATTGTTCCACATCAATGGTTTAGGGTTGTAAGGCAGCAGGACACAGCAGAGGGAGATTTTGTGACTGTCCCCATCTCTGATGTTGTTCCTTTCTCAACCAGTTTCTGATAGGACCTGTGAGAGGCTGGGGACTCCCAAAGTGGCACTGGCTTGGAATTCAGCCTGTTGGGGCCAACGTGAGGAAAGCAGGAGAGACTCCATCTTGAAGCCCATCATCCACCTTAAAGACAGGATGTGAACTGGGCCTGAACCCTGCCCAAGAGTGAGGAAACCGATGCTAATAAAACCCAGGTCTCCTGGAGACTTCCCTCCCTACAGATGGCAAACAGAGATAGTTGAGATCAGGCTGCCCCTGTTAGATTAACCATACCCCCCACCTTGATGTATAATCATTGTTCTTCCCCTTTAACCTTAATTGTTTATTCTTCTAGCACCTACTTGTTGTAAAACTCAATCATATACAACACAGAGGTTGCTAACATGTAACCAGTCACCTAGTGGGTGGGGGTTATAAAACTGGGCCTCTCAGAAACATCAGGGTCTTTGTAGGGAACTGATTCCCCTTGGACCTGCTGGCATAATAAACTGTATCCACTGTCTTGAGTGTTCTCTGAGGTGTGTTTTGCGACTCCCGATTCCACAGCAAGCCCAGGGTCCAATCCTAGAGCCACTGTTTACCCTTTCCCTGTAAAACTATGGGACTGGATTAGAATCAGGGGACACTGGCCATGACCATCTTCCCCCGACCCCCCAACCAAACCACTACATATACTCAACCCCTGACATCACTGGAGTAGAGTCTTGAGTCACTAGGTGTGGTCAAGTCTTTTGAGGATCAGTTTGGGTAATCCAGGAAGGCTGCATGTAAGAGGTAGGATTTGGTTGCAAAGAATAGCCAGAGTTAAAAATAATCATGCCATTTTGCTTGTTTACATTAAAATATCAAAGCAATATATGAATTGACTTTATTTGCATATTAAAATACTATATATTTAATTTAGATTAAAAGTAACATGGCGGAGGGTAATTGCTGTGGCTCAGATGGTAAAGAATCTGCCTGCAATGCAGAAAACCTGGATTCAACCCCTGGGTAGGGAAGATCCCCTAGAGTAGGAAATGGCAACCCACTCCAGTATTCTTGCCTGGAGAATTCCATGGACAGAGGAACTTGACAGGCTACAGACCATGGGATGGCAATGAGTCGGACACAACTGACTGACTAACACTTTCACACTTTTAAAAGTACATAATTCTTGCAGCAATGTTAGACAAGAAAAGCATAAAGAAAATAATCACATTCCTTGTGAAATTAGGCCCAGAAATCACTATGGCTGTCCTGGAGTACTTCCTACCTTCCCACCTTGCAACTCGGACCAGGCTGCAAATTTGGGCAAATGCTTCCCGTGGTTCAAACAAGGCACAAACCAGCTGGCAGAAGCAGGCGTTCTCACCAGCCGGAGGAGACCAGGCATGGGGCATGTGGTCCCTGAGTAGGTGCTGGCGTGCTGCCCTCCTCCCCTGATGCTGCAGAGCTGCCAACAGCGAGGTCATCATGCAGCTGGTGCCCTGGTCATTCACAGAGCAGCCCAAGGGTGCCAGCTCCAGCACCCCTCCCACCACCTCTGGGCTTGCCCCAAGCATAGTAGCCCCCAGACCCAGGTTGGTGGGAGTCTTTGCTTAGGAGAGCTTGTCCAAGAAGCTGGGCATCTCAAGGGCATTAGAAACAGTCTGGGTGCAGGGCCTGGGCAGCCGGAGGGAAGTGCGCTGGTGGAAAAAAGTCGACATTTATAGCATTTTCCGCTGCAAAGCACTTGTCACAGTGCCCCGTGGGGCACTATGCTGGACAGATCTGGGGCTTGACTGGGAGTCTGATGGCCGCTTGGCCTGGATTCCTCCCCTGCCGCCCCCACAGACTCCTCGCTGGCCTTGTGCCCACCTGACCCGCACCCCACTCAGGCTCCACTGAAAACCAGGCTGTGGGCAGAAGGGCGGCACCAGGCATGGCCACAGGGCCAGCACCACAGAGGCTGTGGGAGGGCGTCTGGTCCGCAGGGCTCTGGGGAGACTTGCATCTTTGTTCCTGAGGTGAGGTTGGCAGGCTGGACAGTCCAGATATTCTAAAAATATTCCATTTTTGGCTTTCCACGACCTAGGCCTGCTGACCTCCGAGCCTCAGGCTCTCACTCCCTGATCCTCCTCTCCTGCTCAAGCTCTGCTCCAGACACGCTGGCCTTTAAGTGCTGCTTTGAGTTGATTTCCAATTCTCCTAGAAGCCATACAGGCACATAGAAGTCAGACGGCATCGCAAGAACCATCTGGAGAACAGGAATATCTATGGACAAACAGGAACTGTTTGAGCACCTACTGCATACTGGGCTCTAGGTGCTGGGGATGCAGCAAAGATCTCAACACATGCTCCCTCAGCTGACATTCTTGTGGGACTGCTTCCAACCCTCGTAGCCCCCTTCCGTCTCAGTCACATGCTTGTTTTAAGTGTGAGACAGTGTCTGACGCTTCCTACTGCAGACAAAGATTTAGTCCCTTACACATGGATCCCTGCACTTCCCCTCCCCCAGTGCCCACTCTCTTTTCGGATACATTAGCATTTGGTGCTTTGGTTTACATATTGTGATTATGTAAATATTGTTCACAGCTGAGCTGTGCAGTAGTTTATGACTACACTTTCTATTTTGTGTTGTTCTTCTGGGAATTAATCATTGACTTGTTTTCTTCTTACATCCCTCTGGGCACTCAAGGGGTCCTTTCAACCTGGGACTCATGGCCTTCAGTTCTGGGAAGCTGGAGGGCATAACTTCTCCTTTTACAAACTCTTAGCTTATTTTGTCTTCATCTTTACCTATATACCCACCCTCAGAGGGTTCTGGTGTCTTCCAGGCTGCCGTGTCCAAGGGGACGTCTGTATTGGTATTGGTGTTCGTATTGTATTGATGTCTGGCCTCAGATTGGTTTCCTCCCCTGCAGACATTAATCTCACCTTCCTCCACTCTACTAAGTTGGTTACCATTTTTTCTAGTCATTTAACAGCTTCAAAAATTTTGTAGATTCTGTCCCTGTCATTGACTTTCCTGTTCTCTTTGCTCTTGTGAGTTTGTGTTTTAAAGTTGTTAAGTTGCTAAGTCCTGTTTGACTTTTTGTGACTCCATGGACTGTAGCATGCCAGGCTCCTCTGCCCTCCACTGTCTCCCGCAGTTTGCTTAAACTCATGTCCATTGAGTCGGTGATGCTTTCCAACCATCTCATCCTCTGCTGTCCCCTTCTCCTCCTGCATTCAATCTTTCTCAGCATCAGGGTCTTTTCTAATGAGTCAGCTCTTCGCATCAGGAGGTCCAAGTATTGGAGCTTCAGCTTCAGCATTGGTCCTTCCAATGAGTATTCAGAACTGATTTCCTTTATGATAGACTGGTTTGATCTCTGTGCAGTCCAAGGGACTCTCAAGAGTCTTCTCCAACAGCACAGTTCAAAAACATCACTTCTTCGGTGCTCAGCCTTCTTTATAATGGTCCAACTCTCACATCATACATGACTACTGGAAAAAACCATAGGTTTGACTATACAGACCTTTGTCAGCAAAGTGATGTCTCTGCTTTTTAATATGCTGTCTAGGTTTGTCATAGCAAGCTTCTTTTAATTTCATGGCTACAGTCACCATACACAGTGATTTTGGAGCCAAAGAAAATAATATGTCATTACTTCCACTCTTTCCCTTTCTATTTGCCATGAAGTTATGGGACCGGATGCCATGATCCTTTTTTTTTTTTCAAATGTTGAGTTTCAAGCTAGCTTTTTCACTCTCTTCTTTCACTCTCATCAAGAGGCTTTTTAGTTTGTACCTTAAAGTTTTCTTAGTTTACTATTATTTTAGTGGGGATTTGGGAGGGAAGGGAGAAAAATATCCTGGTTCAGTTCATGGTTAACTAGGTAGGAGTCCCCCTCATCTTTCCTCTGAGCATCTGCTGTGTGCCATGGACTAACTTAAGTTGGCCCCTACATCCAGTTTCACATAGCTTTTTTTTGTCACCCAAGTTTGAGCTCAGAAGACACCTTCTCCAGGAAGGCCTCCTTGGCCACCCATCTAATGAAGCCACCCTATCATGTTGCCCTGCTTCCTTCATTTTTAGCTCTTATCACTATTTGAAATTATTTTATAGATTTACTTTCACTGACGTATTTGGTTTCTTTTTCAATCTCCTCCAGAAGGCTTGCTCCATGAAGTCAGAGTCCGTCTCTGTCTTGTTCTTCACTGCTCCTTCAGCACCTAACATGGTATCAGGCACAAATAGATGCTCAGGAAATATGTGTTGGACAGGTGGATGGAGCTGAGTCTGGGATCTCCAAGAGCAACTTCGGCATAACTTAAGAAGCTGGTAATGGTCAGAGTTTGCTGGGATTGGAAGATACTGCCAGTGAGAAGGTGAAACCCTCATGGGGGGGTGGTGAGTCCAGGCCTGGGGACGGCTGACAGGGGACACAAATACTCGAAAGAAGGATGTGATCACTTCCAAGGCCTGACTGAGACAGGTGATTGGCGTAAAATCACTCAGCTACTTCCTGGTGGAGCCAGGACTCCCCTCAGATCAGAAAACAGCCCTTTGCAGACAGATACTGGGATATGTCTGGTAGCGGCATCAGCCCAGGCTGGACACAGTTCCTTCTCTCTTCCCCCTGGTCCTGTGATCTTGGGCATGTGGCTTGACCCTGTGTTTGCTGTACTTCTCCCCCAAACCATGGGATGAGAACAGCTCTCAGGTTATGGGTTCTGTGTTGAGCCCGCTATTAAAATGCCTGGTACACAGCAGGTTGTTCCTGGTCAAGGCTAAATGCCTGACTTCATCCTTCTTGGTGGTGGGACCTGGGCCAGATGCTTGAAGCCTTGAGCCTCAGTTTCCTCCTCTGTGAGATGAAGGTCTGTCCACACTGGCCTTGCCAGGTCACGTGAAGTCTTGGACTTGGAGTGCAATGCCTGTCAGTGAAACTTTGTCCCTGCCTCCTGGGCATGAAGTGCTACACATGAGGACTTGGGGACAGACAGGCTCCAGGCCAGGGCTCCCGGGATGCTCAGAGGACCCTGGCACCTGGAAGGTTCCTGGGGGGATGCCTTGGGTAGTGAAGCCCTGAAGGATCCTAGGCAGGACAGACCACAGGGCTCAGTCAGAAGCAAAGTGCTTGGCATCTTCCCAGAAAGCCGTGGCAGGAGTTTGGGGCGATGTGATTTGCCCAGAAGGGTGTCACAAACTGCTTTAATGGAGGATTGGGCAGGGAAAACTCTATCTCCCTCTGACCGTTCCAACAGCAGCTGTGCCGCTACTAGCAGCCTCCGCCCCCTCTGAGCCTCTGTTTCTCATCTATTGCACAGAGATGATGATGGCAGCGTGCACCTTGCTGCAGTACTGTGGGCCTCCCTCCTTTCCACATGAGTCTACGGGGCACCTGTGGTGTGATGGGGACACTGCAGTGACCAGAGCAGTCATGCCTCCATGCGGCTTGATTATAGTGAGTCCACAAAACGGTGCGCTTCAAGGCATTAGCACATAGTAAGACTTGCTGTTTTTCTCATAGAGCCTCCTAACTGGTGTGAATTCACCATTGATACTCAAGAGTGATGACAGCTTAGACAGAGCAGGTGAGCTCCTGTATCCCCGCCCATGACCTTTCCTCCTGTGGAGACTGCAGCATCCAGGCCTGACCCTGAGTAAGAAGCTCCCATCTCCTTCCAGGCTCAAGGGTAACTACCTCCAGCCGTAAAGCACCACCTCTAGCCAGAAAGAACTCAGCCCCCACCTTGGAGCAGCTTGATTCTGCTGGAGACGCAGGTGGGGTTGCAGCCACTGGCAGAGCTGGGGTCCCTCGGGGGCAGTGTCAGGGAGAGCCTCCCCTCCCTGTTTCGGAACTGGGCCTTGAGGGGTAGGAATGAGTCAGGTGGAAAAGTCAGGGAAGGGCATTCCCAGCTGAGGGAACAGCCTTTGCAAAGGAAGGCTCAGGGAGAAGAGCTGGGGCTGGGAGTGGCTGGGGCTGGGAAACCCCAGGGGAGGTTCTCTGCTGAGGGTCTGGGCTTGACCAGCCCTGTTTTGAAAGGCTCTCTGGCTGCTGCGGAAGAACTGGGAGAAGGAAGCACGGGAAGGCGGGCAAAGGAGGTCCTGGCAGTGTCCAGGGCTCCACAGAGTGACCAGCTGACGTCCAGCCGCCATGCCAGGACTGGCCACCAGAGGGCACTGTGGGCGCAAGCTGAGGATGCCCTGTGGCATCAGGGCCGTGTGTGCGTGCGTGCGTCCGTGTGTGTGAGTGTGTGTATGCGAGTGTGCCCAGATGTGCGTGTGGATGGTGTCTGTGAACGTGCCTGAGCCTGAGTGGCCGCTCCGCGGATAGGTAGACGCTGTGCCTCCCGCTGTGCTCACGACCGTCTGCGTGTGCATCTGGGGCGTGTGCATTTGCGAATGGGAGGGGCCGAGGGCGTGAGTGAGCACGTGCAGGGCGCCTGCCTCTAGGCCTTTGCACACGCTGTTCCCTTCCCCGGGGTGCTCTTCCCTCCCCTCCCTCACCTCCTGAGGCAGCAGTAAGGCTCTTCCTCCGTCTCTAAAATCACAGCCCCTCCCCCTGACGCCCGCCGCTCCCTTCCCTCCTTTACAGGAAACCATCCCCTGGCTACTATAATTTAATTTGGGCATTTCGCTTGTGAGGTTTGTTCAAGAGTCACCTCCCGGAGGGCTGCCATCCTGGGCTCAGCCATCCTCTCTCCAGCCCCACCCCCCACCCTGAACCCACCTCCGGGCCCACATCCTGATCTCGCTACACCCCTTTCCCTGAGTCCACATGGAAGGGTGTTGGGGACTTATTTTCTGCTACAGGCACCCTGTCCAAAGTCCCTCCTGGCTTCTGAGTGGTCGGGGAAACCCAGCTTGACTGTGCTGCTTAGAGGCAGAGGGAGGCCAACAGACATGGCTGCAACCAAGGAGCTCTGCGTCCAAGCCGGGCAGCTCCAACCCTCGGTTTCTGGCTTCTCTGTCTGATGAGCTCCTCCTGGTCTTTACAGGCCCAGTCTCAAAGTCACCTCCTCTAAAGAGCCTTCCTGACCTCACCCAGGTGGAGTCTGGCACCTTGTTCACGTGTCTATTTATAGCAGCCCACATGGAGTTTTGTGATTCTCCTGCTGTCTGTCAGGCTCCCTGACTAAGCGTCACCTCCTGCAATGGCAGGCCTCATCTGAGTCATAGGTGCCATAGGAGCAGGCTGGGTTGGGACAGGAGTTGCTTCCAGTGTCTGCGGCATGCTTCCCATGCTTCCTTTGTTCATTCCTCACATACTTTTTAGGCACCTACTATCAACATTCAGAAAACAAAGATCATGGCATCTGGTCCCATCACTTCATGGGAAATAGATGGAAAAACAGTGGAAACAGTGTCAGACTTTGTTTTTTTGGGCTCCAAAATCACTGCAGATGCTGATTGCAGCCATAAAATTAAAAGACGCTTGCTCCTTGGAAGGAAAGTTATGACCAACCTTGATAGTATATTAAAAAGCAGAGACATTACTTTGCCGACCAAGGTCCGTCTAGTCAAGGCAATGGTTTTTCCCGTGGTCATGTATGGATGTGAGAGTTGGACTGTGAAGAAAGCTGATCGCCGAAGAATCGATGCTTTTGAACTGTGGTGTTGGAGAAGACTCTTGAGAGTCCCTTATACTGCAAGGAGATCCAACCAGTCCATTCTAAAGGAGATCAATCCTGGATGTTCATTGGAGGGACTGATGCTAAAGCTGAAACTCCAATACTTTGGCCACCTCATGAGACGAGTTGACTCACTGGAAAAGACTCTGATGCTGGGAAAGGTTGGGGGCGGGAGGAGAAGGGGACGACGGAGAATGAGATGGCTGGATGGCATCACCGATTCTGTGGACATGAGTTTGAGTGAACTCCGGGAGTTGGTGATGGACAGGGAGGCCTGGCGTGCTGTGATTCATGGGGTCGCGGAGAGTCGGACACGACTGAGCGACTGAACTGAACTGATGTGGAACAGGGTTGTGCAACATAGCACAACATGTCCACAACCCTGGGCTGTGCAACAGGAGTGCTGCAGAGAGCGAGTTGGCAAGATTCCTGCCCAGGATGGTCTGACGGTCCAGAGTGAGAGTCATATTAAAAGCAGAGGAAATAGGAAAGGCGTTGGTGGCATGAGTGCTGTGCAGAGGAATACAACTGATTTGGGTGCATGGCCAGAAGGCCTCTTAAGGTAGTTCATTTAAGAGGATACCTGCAGGGGACTTCCCTGGTGGCCCAGTGGTTAAGACTTCACCTTCCACTGAAGGGAGTCAAGTGTTCGACCCCTGGTTGAGGTGCTAAGATCCCATATGCCTCCCAGCCAAAAAACCAACAGGTAAAACAGAAGCAATATTGTAACAAATTCAATAAAGACTTTAAAAATGGTCCACATCAAAAAATCTTAAAAAAAAAAAAAAGAGGAGGCCTATGGGATGAAAGGGACCAGCTCTAGGAATCATGGTGGAAGGCTGGGGGAAAAAGATGTACCAGGCTGAGGGAACAGCAGAGGCACAGGCCTCACGGTAGGACGGGTATTCGTGTGTACAAGGGGCAGCACTGAGAACCCACCAACAGTGCGGAGCGGGTGCGGGGGGAACATAAGTCCCAGCGGTTGGCAGGGGCCTGAACCCAGAAAACCCACCGGACCAGGCTTGCAGTCCTGGTGGGGAGGTGTCTGTGCTGTTGCCCATTTTGCAGGTGTGTAAGCAGCAGGTCCGGAGGTCTCAAGACCCACTTGGGACCAAGTGCTCTGGGCCACTCCAGACATCCAGGAGTGGTGAGCCCGGGTCAGTTTCCCATAGGAAGTTCACAGACACTTGCTGGGCATCTAGTGAGTGCCAGGCCCTAAGCCAGGCACTTGTGAGCTCACATTCATGAACCTATTTCAGAGAGGTTGCCCTGTCCCTGTAGCACAGGTATGTCAGCAGGCATGGAGATGCTCAGCACCCACCTCTGAGTGGCACGGTTGGCATTTGAACTCATAACCTGCTGAGTCCATAGCTCCTGTCTTTCTGCCCACGCCCCGGGGTGCAGGAGGAAATAATGATAATAAGGAGGCCTCACTTTATCTCATCGGGCCTCCTCATCACTGTGAGGTGGCCCGGTGGCCACCTCATCGTACAAATGAGAAGTCTTCAAGCCTTTCTAGGAGGTGGTGGAATCTGCTTCCCTCACGTGAGGCGCCTGGCAGGTGACACACTCACGCCTACGTGAAGCAAGGGACTGACCCCGTGACCTCTGCTGGACTGTTCATTCTAGTGACCTGGTCCCAGTGCCAGATTGGTGAGTGGCTCTTGAAATCCCCCAGGCTCCACGTGGGAGCAGAAGAGAGGGCTGGTCTGTCCGGAATGAATAGTCAACAAACACCTTCTGAGTGTCTGCGGAAGCCCGGGTCCCTTCCTTTCAGCAGCGCCCGGAGGCGGGGAGGCGGAAACAGGCTCCGGGGTGACATGACTTGCCCAGGTCAGCCTGGCCAGTAAGTAGTCGAAGCGGGATGTGATCTCGACCCCATCAGGGGGCGGGCGCACTTTGAAGCCCGCAGCATCCACTTTTCCGCTCCCCGGGCCGCAGCTGGGCAGGCCTGGAGTACCCAGGGTTTCTGGGCACTCCAGCCTGAGCGCGCGGGGCGCGCCCGGGAGTGGGCTGGGCCGGCTTCCTGACCGGCAGCGGGAAGGAACCACCCGGGTCCCAAGGGGCGGGGCCTGGCGGGTTTCCCGGTGAGGGTCGGGCTTGGCAGGCTGTGGGAGGAGGCGCGCCCCAGGCCAATGGAGGTTGAGGCTTGAGTTTGACGGGCAGGCTCCGGCCGGCGTTTGATAGGCAGGGGCCGGGCCCGGAGACTGGAGGGCCAATGGGTTCGCGGGGCGGGGCCTACGTCGGCGCCGTCCGGCCGCTGCCCGGCCGCACTGCCCAGTCTGGCCCCGCCGCCTGCCGCGGACACGTCCCTGCTGCCGCCCTTCCTGCAGCCCGGGCCGCCTGCCCGCCGGTAGCCATGAGCGCGCTCCGCCCGGGCCGAGCCCACCGCCCCCTGGACTAGTTCTGCCGCCGCCCCGACCCGCCCGCACCATGGAGTCTCCTGCCCCGAGCCCGCCCGCCGGCGTGCCCACGTCCAAAGGTAGGAACGCCCGGGCTGCGGACCCGACCTCTACGCGGTCTCCTGGCCGGGCCCGCACCCGGGCAGCTTCCCGGCCCGGAACCCCTCCCTGATCGGTCTCGGGCCCAGCCCGAACTCTGGCGAAGGTTTCGTTCTGATCACCCCACACCAGGTCAGAAACCTTGCTTGGACCTCCCCATTTGGGCCTTAACTGCAGCATGAACAGGAACGAACGCTCGCAGACTGGGTCCCTCGGTTGGGACCCAGGTGGGATTCACTCCCATCTTGCACCCAACCCCCCTTCACTTCTGCGTCCCAGGGCTGTGTCCTGCCTGGGGTTTAACTGCCCTTCTGGGGATCTCTCAGTAAACGCCCCCTCCCATGTGGGTGTCCTGGCTACAGTCCAGCTCAGATCTCGCCTACCTCTCCCCCAAGGCTTTCCATCCTAGTAGGCCCCACATGGCCCCATTCCTGGCCGTCCTTCAGCCCTCTCTCGGTGAGGGGGAATCTCTCTTGGCCTCCCATCACACCTTACCGCATGGCCTCTCCACTGGCTCTGCTCATCTGGACTTGCAGACTTCTCTCTGCACTGGGGGAGCTCACCTCCTCTTGTGCAGGGTTGATTGCTACCAGGTCTGTCCCCACTGTCTGTGGGTCCAGGGCCAACTGCCAGGCGATCGCTGACTATGCAATGGTCTTGCTTTTGTCTTCAAGCAGCCGGACTTCTTGGAAATTTTTGTGAGGTGGCGGCTGCGGCAGCAGGATTTGTCATGCAGAGGGGGAGGACGAGACTTGGAGGGTGAAAGGGGGATTTTTTTTGGCAGGAAAAGGAAAGGATGTTTTTGGCATGTCAGAGTTTCAGAGGGCTGGACTGTGTGAGAGATTTCCAAACCGGACGCATCCATAATGAATGGGCTGCCCCCGCCTCCCTAACCTGCTGCTTCACGCCAGCAGCAGGAGTGTCCTTATCACACCTACCTTCCATGGACTTCAGGCGTAGGATGTGAGATAGTGAATACTAAAGAGTTCTAGGCAATTGTGGGTGATGACGATGAGAAGCGCTTAGCAGACAGTCTAAGCTGTCTTACTAAGTTGTGTTACTGTTACTGTGTTATTGTTACCATTTTTCTTGCTGGAAAGGCAACAGCCATGTGGGATCCAGACCTTGCCTCTCCTGGGTTGTAGCTGCAGAATGAGGAGGAGAAAGGTAACAGCTGGCTCTTAGGGGCCCTAATCAGGGGTTACCCCTGCCTTTCTCTCTCTGGGTGGGGCCGGGGTGGCAGCTAGAGGGCTTGTGGGGTCCCAGGGAGGGTGTGGGTCCTCCTTCCCTGCTGCTGCTCCTGGTGGCTGCAGTGGCTGTGGACCTGAGCCCAACCAGCCAGGTGGAGGGTAATTAAGTCTTAACCTAAGTGGGAGGCTGGGTCCCTGACTGCTGCCTAGCTACTGTGAGTACCCAGCAGGGACTTGCACCGCGGCGACCTCGTGGAGCTTGGAAACTGGGAAATCAGACATTTCTCTTCCCCACAGAAGAAGGCCTAGTGTGGCCAGGCTGTGAGACCTCAGGCAGGTCCATCAACCTCTCTGGGCCACAGGGTTTTCATGGGCAGAAAGAAGAGATTGGAAGCAGTGTTTGTTTTTGAAGTCCCTTTCTGCTGTTCCAGGCGGGGGATGCCTCATCAAAAGAAAAATTAAAGTTGCAGGGTTGGGAAGGGAGAGGAGTCAGGAGTATGAAGGAATGAAGCACTTTGGGGAAACACTCATATGCTGTGTGACCTGAGCCCTGGTATTGTCTTCTCTGAGTTTCTCAGCAGAGAGAGGGCCAGGATGAGTTTCCGGTTTGTGGGTTTGGATAACAGATGATGTTGAGTGGGTTGGATAGAGGGTCGGGGGTCTACTCAAGGCCCAGGGACACCCTTAACCTCTTTGGGGTTTATGGCAACATGTGGCAGGGAAGCCACAATGCCCCCCCCCCCCCCGCTGCCACCAGAAAATCCCGAAGTTTTCCCATATGCCATGCATTCACCCATTTATGGTTCACAACCTCATTCACAGACAAGGAAGCTGAGGTTCAGAGGTGTTCAGCACCTTGCCTGAGGTCACACAGCTGTGACAGATGGAGGTGGGGTTCTAGTACTCAGTGCCCAGTGCTCCCCTGTGTCCCATTTCTGTGCTGGGTGCTTGGGCTGAGCTGGTGGGACACTCCCCTTCCCCCATCACACCTCTGTCCGGAAGCATCTCCTTGAGCCCATGCCTGACCTGGAGGATGGCCTGAGCCAGAGATGGTGCCTTATGTGTGCACAACCCTTTACGGCTGGCACACTTTATGCTCACTGCAGTGAGGCCCATTTGACAGGTGAAAAGAGTGAGGTCAGACTGGAGGAGTGGCCCGACCTAGCCCTTCCCATAGTGATGTCCTCCTTCACGCCTTCTTGAGGAATTTGGACCAAGCAGGGTGTGGTTGGCACCTGACCTTAGGGAGCTTCACCTCTGAGCTTCCTGCCCTGCAGGGGTGCCCTGCCCTGCCTTCCGTGCCACTGGCCTGGGGAGTTTCCAAGAGTGCATGAGGCCCCAGGCTCCATAGCCCTGATATTTTCCCAGCCCCCTTGCCCACAGGCCATCTCTGCCTGGGGTCAGAGGCTGAGAGCAGCCAGGGTCAGAGGGCAGGGGCGCGTTTGGATAGCACAGTCTGGGTCTGCTGCCTCCAGCCACATTTGTCCTTGGGGTGCTCCCAGATGCACTGTGAGTGCTGCCCCCATGGGCACGTCCTGGTTGATCCTCCTGTGCCTCCTGCTGCCCCCTGGGCACACTGAGGCTGCAGGCACAGTGTCCTGGCCCTTCCTGCCATGTGGCTGCTCTCCTCTACCCGTCCTGTCCCTGGCTCTTGGAAAAATTGGAAGGTGGCATCTTGGGGACTTCCCCCACCCCTGGCATGACGCACAGGAAACTGTCTATCAGCCAGCCTGTGGCTCAGGGCCTGAAGGGAGCAAAGTTCTCAGTCACTTGTGTGGGGAGAGGGCCGGGGCAGCAGGAGGCTTCCGGCGGGTGAGTCAGCGGGCACTGGGCACTGACTCACTCTTGGGGCATGCCAGCCTGCCGGCTGCAGCTTAAAGGGCCAATGCCTGGCTGCTGGTGGGTGGGAATGGGGCTGAGTCCCCGCCTCATGGGCCGGCCTCTGGTCCTGGGCTGGGCGTGAAGGTGGCCCCCTCCCTGGTCCTGGTACGGGGTGGATCCAGACCCCTGCTCCTGGCCCCTCGCCCATCCCCCCAAGAACTTCCTCTTGCTCATGGAGCTGGAGCAGGTGGTGGTGACTGTTTGCCGCCCTCGGCCCAGGGGCTCCTCCTGCTCAGATTTGCAGCTAGGGGCTCCAGGCTGCAGAGGAGCAGAGGTGGTGCGGGGTGCCCTGGACTCCCACAGAGGTGAAGACTCTGTGGTCAGATCCCAGCCCAGCCCCTCTGCTGTAATGTTGGATGTCCATTGCCCTCTGCAATGCTTTCAGGCCCCTGACATTGCCCAGCTCTCAGATGCGAGGCCTCAGTTTCTTCACCTGCAGAATGGGTATGGGAACCCTGCATGCTGGCAGCTGTGAGGATGTGTGTAGACAGCCTCCTTCCCCTTGCTGAGTACCAGGTACTGGGACAGCAGAGACTGCCCTCTGCCTCCGAGGAACCTCAGTGAGACAGGAAATGGGGCAGAGCCTGGGCTCAGGGGTGGATGGGCCTGTGTTCAAATTCTGACTCGCTCCACTGCTTCGCAGCTTTGTCACGTGCCCTCTCTGAGCCTTAGTCTCCTGTAAAGTGAAAGTGGCCAACCCCCCGTCTCAGAGTGGTAGTAAAGGGGGAGTAGTGTTTGTCAAACAAATGTCATCTGTTATTTTCTCCTTGCTATGGTGGTGGCAGTTGTTCGTCGGTGGATGAACAAACAGCACGGGGACCTTGACGGTGGACTTTAAGCCCTATGACATGACTCTGGCTGCAGCTGGCTCCTGCCAGGCTCTGGTCCCCATGCTGGAGCCGGGAGCTTCTTGGCCTCTTGGACCTTCCTGGGGAGGGCTCGTGGGGAGCAGAGAGAATGGGATGGCTGCCTCCCCCACAGTGTGGGGCATGTGCCACCAGGAGTCAGGAGAGTGGGGGCCTCCTAGGCCAGCCGCTCAGTGCGCAGAGCCCCTTCAGGGCCAGGCAGGGCACTTGCTGTGGGTATGCAGGGTTGGGTGAGGACTGTCCTGACCAGGGAGCATCCTGGCTGGAGAAAAGGAGGCGGTGGGGGAGTGATTCTGAGGGTCCAGCTTCAAGGTCCGCTACTGCGCTGATGGGGAGCAGCCGGGAGGCAGGGCCTTGATGGCCGTGGGGAACCTTGTCAGTGTCTCGGGAGGGGTCACTGTTGGGTTGCAGAGGAAGAACAACACACCGAGAGCCCCGCGCCAGCTGGATGGGGGAGATGGGGTGGGCCTGCCCGGAGCTCAGCTCTGCACGCTGGAGCTCGTCGCCTCTAGGGACTGTACCTACCTCCCCTTGGCGGTGCCTCTCGGAGGTGCCCACAACATTGCCCACGTGAGTCAGGCTTCTTGCCCAGTTGCTTCTGTGGTTGCTTCCCCCTCAGTGGCTCTGGGGACCCCTGCCCCCCCCAGAAAGGGTCACCAGACTCACCCTGACAGGGACAGGCGCCTGTCACCCTCCTCCTGTCCTGAGGACCCCTCTCTGGGGTGTCACTGCAGGCTGAACTGGCAACCCAGGGGCTGTCCTGGCTTCTCTGGGAGGCTGTGTCCAATTACCCTTCTTCCCCTGGTCCCCCTCCAGGCAACCCTGAACTGTCCTCCTGCCGTGTGGGGGCTGGGCCTGCAGCCTCTGCTGAAGCCTCCCAGCAGGTGGGCATCCATTCCTTTTATGTGTTTTAATTGCACATATATCGCAGATGCCCCAGGTTTATATAGGATGTACCTCTGCATTTTAAGGAATAAAGAAAAGGGAATCCTGTATTCCTGACACCCAGCTAAAAAGTATCTCACATTCCTGTGCCCCTGAAGCCCTTAGCGTTTCCTTTTCCTGATAATTGTCCTGACTTCTGTGCTCATCGTTTCGGTATTGTTGTTTTAAATCCAGCCCTAAGGTACATGTGGTATATTTAAGTTCACTGACCTGCAGGGGTCCCGGGCCAGCATCAACACCGTGGTCTGTGGGGCCAGCGCTGGTGTGTGGTGGGCGTAGGGCGAGGCTGGAACTGGCCGGCAGTGGGGAACTGCACTGTGGGGTGACACTGGGGCCTCGTTGAGCAGTCAGTGTGTTAACATGTGGAAGCACTGAGCGTGTCTCAGCGTCTGCAGCTGTTACTGCTTCAAGTGAATCTCAAGTTCCCAGTGGTGCAGTGTTCCACCTGGGCAGCTGTACCACCAGCCCTGACTTTCATTGACTGCATCATTGTATAGCTTCCAGGGTTTGTCTTAAGATTTTCACAAGCAGATGGTGCAAGGGGACAAGTGAAGGGCCTTGGGTGTCAGCAGAGGTGTTTGGGTGCCATCAGGGAGTATAAAGGGATGCATTTCGAGCCCGGTGTCTGGGGGCCAGCAGCTGAGGCTCCGTCTTGGCCAAAAGCCCTGACCCAGGCGGCCCTGGGACCACTGCTGAGCACGTGCCCTGACAGCACAGCCCGCAGCCCCAGAGCTGGGTCTCCAGTCACTCCACACTTGCCTGGGCTCTTATGCAACCCTGTCGCCAAAAGCAAGGCTGTCTCTGCAACAAGTTCAAATCCCACCTTTGTGCCTTACAGGCTGGGTGGTCCTGGGTAAGTCCCTCCCCTCTCTCTGAGCCTCAGTATCCTCATTCATACAGTGGGGATGAAAAAAAGCACGTGCCTGTCGCACTACCGCCCAGCCTGCATCGAGTTCCGTCCCCCTCTCTGAACCTCCAGCCTAGGCCTGCTCAGGACCTGACTGGGCACCTGGAGCCTGCCCCTAGCACAGGGGTGTGCCAACTGCTCAGCCATGACCTCAGTGTGGAGTGATTTTATCCCGTTTTACGGACAAGGCAACGTGGCTGGTTGTCGGAGGTGGGGGCCTCACTCTAATGCCCTCTTATCCATGACAGCAGCGGCCTGCCACTCACACGCAGGCCTTTCCTGTCTCCTCTAGACGCCACGATGCCCCCGGAGGAGGAGCTCTTCGCTTCACCTCACTTAGGGAAACCAGGGCTCTCCACTCCAAGGATCCTCCGCAGCCAGGCCCGCATCTGCCACAGCACCCCCAGTGCTGAGCCCACAGGGAGCACCAGGCTGGGCCGGGGCCGCTCAGCCCAGCAGCCCTGCCTGCCCCCTGCCCACCACCCCACAGTGGCGAGGTGGCCACTTGGCCACACGCTGGCTTCCTAAGCCCCGGGACCCCGCCTCCCTTGTGCCCCCACCTCCCGAGGCCCTTATCATCTGCAGAATCCATGGGAGGGCCCCAAACCAGCCAGCTCACGGCCTCCGTCCCCTCGGTGCTGAGCAGGCAGGCCCTGAGGCCAGGTCTGAAGACATTCGGCAGCCTGGGGTGCTGCTGGCATCTGCGGGGTAGAGGTGCCACCCCACAAGCCAGGATGCTCCAGCCCAGGACGCCCAGCCTGGGGATACAGGCCCACAGGTGAAGGGGGCCTGGGGTCCCTCTGAGGAGAGGCTGCAGGTGTCTGCCCACCTATCCCAGGCAGATGCTGGACCCCCTCCCAGAGGTGCGTGGTTCACCCTGCTCTAAGTACAGCTGGGCCTGGGCCTTGTCTCCCCAGGGGCATTGATGCTCCCGCCCGTCACTGGACAGCAGTGCCGGCCCCCCCCTACTGCTGGGCCCAAGTTCATGGACCCATCTGGGTTCACAGATGAGGTGCTGAGGCTGTACAGCAGGGTGTGCTGGAGGCTCGATCCAAACCTGGTCCAGAGGTGGCTTCAAGAGGATGTGCACACTGTGACAAGGGGTGCAGGCCTTGGGCGGAGGCTGGAGGATGCACTGGGCCGCAAGAGAGGCGGGTGGTCGCTGTTCCTGTTCTGGGTGGTCTAGTTCCAGGGCTGCCCAGTGCTTGTGATGCCCATTCTTCTTCAGCACCAACTGCAGGCCGGGCACCGGGCCACATTCTCAGCTGGCCGATAGGCGGGGACATGACTGCTTGGAGAGGTGACCCCTCGTCGGTCCCCAGGAGGTGTGGGGTGAGGAGGCGTTGCCTTGGGGCTCAGGCCCATCCAGCTCCTTGGGGAGAGAAGCGGGCTTCCTGGGGCCCTTGATGTTGGCAAACTTTAAATAGCAAAAGAACAAACTGTGGGTCTGGAGAGAGTGGGCCTGGCCAGAGCTGGCCCTGCCTGTGCCTCAGGGGGTCCCGTCCAGGGGCCTGGGCCTACTCCCGGGAAAGTTGGACCCTGCTGGTCCCCTCTCATCTCATGCCCTCTTAGCTGGAGCTGGGGATGGAGTTCCTCCCAGATGGGGAATCTGAGGCCCAGAGGCGTGAAGCCTGCCTGGGGCAGTGGGCAGGGGTGAGATGAGGCCTTGGGTCCAGCTTCAGGCCTGAGTCCGCCCTGCCTTGACCCCTGTAGGCCTGCTGGGCTTATCTCCCCTGCCAGCCCCCCACCCCCTCCCCACCTCACGCCAGCTGGGAGTGAGTTGGGGTGAAGTGCTGATGGTGTCAGGTGTGACTGTGGGTCCTCATGCTTCTCCACCCGGGCCCTTTCTGGGGCAGCTGAGGCTGAGAAAGGTCAGGGTGCCTGCACACAGGGGGCCTGCACACAGGCGCCTGCACACAGGCGCCTGCACACATAGGACCTGCACATGGGCGCCTGCACACATGGGGCCTGCACACACGGGGCCTGCATACAGGCCACCTGCACACATGGGGCCTGCACACAGGGCACCTGCACACATGGGGCCTGCACACAGGGCACCTGCACACATGGGGCCTGCACACACGGGACCTGCACATGGGGCGCCTGCACACATGGGGCCTGCACACACGGGGCCTGCACACATGGGGCCTGCACACAGGGCACCTGCACACATGGGGCCTGCATACACGGGACCTGCACATGGGCCGCCTGCACACACAGGGCCTGTACACAGGCACCGGCACACATAGGACCTGCACATGGACGCCTGCCACACGGGGCCTGCACACAGGGTGCCTGCACACAAGGGGCCTGCACACAGGGTCCTGGCCCAGGGGCCTGGCTGTGGGTATGCCTATCAGACAAAGCCCCACTTGCTGGGTGGCTTCAATACTGGACTTCCTGTCTGGTGGCTGGAGCCCATCTAGGTATCACAGGGTTGGTCCTGCTGCGGCTGCCGATGGTCGTCTTCCTCCCTGATGCATGTCTTGTCTCTATGTCCAAGCTTCTTTTTAAGGAGCCTGTTGTGTTGGATCAAGGGTCCACTTTGTGACCTCAGTGTGACCTGGTCATTTCTGTAAATCTCAAGTAGGATCATGCTCAGAGGTACTGGGTGTTGGGACTTCAGCTTTCACTCTTCAGGCCTGGGAGCAGGCGCATCTTCCTTGGGGGTACTGTCTTTTCTCAGATGACTGTGGATTGACTGTTTCAGGATGACCGGCGGGGCTTGGACCCTCTAGCCTGAGCTGGACATGTCCTCTGGGTGCCCGGAGGCCTTGGGGTCCCATCCCGGCACTGACCACACTGGCCCTTGGCGTCTGTGTCTGTGCCAGGCTCTTGGGGCCTGTCCCTCTCTGTCCCTGGGGATGTTGGTTGACCAGTGATTGACTGCGTGCTCCCTTCTCTCACTTTTAGGAAAGTCCAGGAGGAAAAAGGATTTACGAATCTCCTGCACGTCCAAGCCACCGGCACCCAGCCCCACGTGAGTTGGCCTCAGTTCCTCTGGCGCTGCCTGGAAGGCCTCCTGCAGGGGCCAATGTGGGGGCCAGGCTGCCTGTGCGGGCGGCATCTTCTCTAAGCAGCTGTGGGGGCTGTGTGCCTTGCATGTCCTGTCAGAGCCCTCCTTGCCCATCTGAGGGTGTGTCCATGTGACAGGGCATGTGCTGCCCCGCAGATGCTTGGTGACTGTGCGGGGGGCGGGGACCCTCTTGAGAGGGCAGAGCTCTCTGGGGCTTACGCCTCCGCTCTCCCCTGCAGGCTCCCCCGGAACCTGGACTCCCGGGCTTTCATCACCATTGGAGACAGGGTAGGTGTCAACAGACCCGGGGAGGTGTCTGTGGGTGGAGACAGAGTGGGCTGAGGAGGGGAGCTAGCTCCCCGATGCTGACCAGGTGGCCCATCTGGTGGCTACCTCCTGGGCCCTGGGGAGCTAGAGTCACGGTGCTGAGTGTGCAGATCCCTGGCTCTGCCCAAAGGGCCTGCATTTCACTGGCACCTCACGATGCCAATGGTTCTCTTGGGAAGCCAGGCTTGGAGGCCATGTGCTGCCCACAGGACATGCTGAGGGGTCTTGTTCATCCAACTACTTACTTCCTCTGGCAACAGGTCAAGAGGGAGGGTGGGTGACCAGGGCCTCACTGCTCCCTTGGAGGCAAGGCCTTTTTTTTGTTCTGTCTGTGACCCCAGAGCCTGAAACAGGGACTTACCTACCGTAGGTGATGAATGAGTGAGGCTGGCCACCTGAGAGTGTGGGGCGAGAGGAAAAGGGCATCTCTCTAGGGCCCAGCACCGCTGGGAGCGTTTCCCAGGCTGATGTGCTGACACCCTGTAGTAGCCTTCCGACATAGGTGCTGCACTTGTTTTAGAGAAGGTGAGGGGAGGCTCAGAGAGATCATGTGACTTACCCTAGGACACACAGCAGAAGTGGCTGGTGTAAGACTTGAGCACAGGTCTGACTGGCTGGCGATTCTCTCTTTCTGCTGCCCCAGCATCTCCACTGGTACCTGACTTGGCCCCCATGAACCTTCTCTCCTTTCTGTCCCCTAAGAACTTTGAGGTGGAGGCGGATGACCTGGTGACCATTTCAGAGCTGGGCCGAGGTGCCTATGGGGTGGTGGAGAAGGTGCGGCATGCCCAGAGTGGCACCATCATGGCCGTGAAGGTGAGCAGTGTCCCCAACCCAGGGCTATCAGAACCGGGGGCACCTGGGGCTGCACCCCTGCCGCCTGGGCTCTGACCGCAGCCCCTCCCCCCCAGCGCATCCGGGCCACCGTGAACTCTCAGGAGCAGAAGCGCCTGCTCATGGACCTGGATGTCAACATGCGCACAGTGGACTGTTTCTACACCGTCACCTTCTACGGGGCCCTCTTTAGAGAGGTGAGGAGACACAGCCAGCCTCCCCGCTGGCCGAGTCAGCTGGCGGGGAGCCCGGGAGCTTGGGGTTGCCCCAGGGAATGCTGCACCCAGCCTTCTCAGAAGGCTGTCCTGTATGGGGGTGGGGGTGGGGGACAGAACGTTGCCAGTGAAGGGACCTATCGGCCAGGGTCAGAGCTGGGATGAGCCGTGGAAGTCGAGTCTGACTGGGGAGAGCCAAGGTGACAGTCGAGGAGAGGCTGCCATGTGGACCCAGCAATGCAGGCGAGCCTTGTTGGGGAGGGGCTGGGAGGTCAGGGAACCCCTGAGGGCTGAGGGGTGGAGGTGTGTCAGGGGCTGGCCGACTCCAGGGAGATGGGCATGGGAGGAAGCCGGGCCAGGTAGCCCTGGGTGGATGTGGCTGAGCTGTGGCTGTCCATCTACAGGGAGATGTGTGGATCTGCATGGAGCTCATGGACATGTCCCTGGACAAGTTCTATCGGAAGGTGCTAGACAAGGGCATGACGATCCCAGAAGACATTCTCGGGGAGATTGCTGTGTCTGTAAGTGGGGTTGGGGGGTTCCCAATGGTAGTGTCTTTGTCAGAGCTGGGCCCCCTGTGTGGCCTCCAGCTGTGGCCCTGCAGCTGGGCAGCTGCCCTTGGAAGCCCCAGGTGCCTCCACCCTGGACTGGAGCCTGCTCAGGAGACCCCGGGGCCCTAGAGCCACACAGATTTGGCAGAGCCAGGATCTCGGGGCCTTCCTGTGCAGCTCCTGAGTTTTGAGGCCACAGAAGAGGACTTAGTGGTCACAGCTTCCTTATCCTGAAGATGCTCAGAGGTAGCTCACAGAGGCACATGGTCAGGGGAGAAAACCACGGGTCTGCCTCTTGAGCATGCATGTCCTCGGGCAGGTGGCTCCTTGGGCATGAGCATCCAGCAGCCAAAGCAGAAGGGGAGTGGGGTCTGTGTACCTGTGGTACTCATCCCTGACCGCAGAATCTTCGGGGTGATTCCTGTGGGGAGTGACTGCTGGTAGGGGAGGGGGGTGTGGATGCAAGGAGGCTGTAGAAGTGCCAGATTCTACCCAGGAGTCTGGTGCAGGGAGGGACAGCACTCTGGGGGTTCATAAGTCAGACTCCGCAGTGTCTCGGTCACATCACCTGAGACCGTGGCCCATTCAGAGCAGTGTAGAAACCAGGTGTATCAGCATCAGGGTGGCCAGGATACCGCAGCAAAGGCTGGGATGTGGGCGGGAGCCTCAGGTGGTGAGGGGCTGGGTGTGACCTGGGAGAGGGCGACAGACAGCCCTGGGTGGGGAGTCGTATGGCTCTGTCACTGTTGATGCGACCTGTCTCTCTCCACTTCCTATCCCAAACACCAGATCGTGAGGGCCCTGGAACACCTGCACAGCAAGCTGTCCGTGATCCACAGAGGTCAGTGCCGGGGCCGGCTGGTGAGGAGGGGCCTGGCCTCACACACACATTCCCACGGTCCTGCCGGGCCTGCAATGCCGAGGCTCTGGGAGGCGACCGGCTGTGATGGGCCCATTGGGTCCAGGCCTCTGTCCACTCCCCTCAGCCATTCCCATCAGCCCCCAGGCCCAGTCCCGGTTTTGTTCCCTGGTGCTTAGAGCACGGACAGGGTGGACCTTCATCCTGGGAAAGCCAGCCCATCTTGTCTTGACGGGTTGTTTATGTGTTGAGGAGCGTGCAGGTGGGGTGTGTACCGCTGCACGAATCTGATCATTGTTTACACTGGGTCGCGCCCACCCTCCCCTCCCTTTCTTGCCCTGTAACACCCCAGCCCCCGACTCCACTGATTTTCTCATGGGGGTTGGTTTTCCTTGTTCTCAGCCTCCCAACTGGGCCAATGATTCTGAGACTCAGTGGGGCTGTGTGTGTCCTGCCCATCCCCTCCCTCTGTGTTCTGAGGGGTCTGCTTTTCCACACGGAGTTCATTAGGCTAAGCCCCTTTGACCACTCAGTGGTCCCCAGGTCACTGCTATTGGCAGGTTTTTGTGGAAACTTTGGTCTCTCTGCACCTGCAGAAGTCCTCATAAAAGGCAGGAGGGATGTGCGTGTATCCTGTGCATGTGCTTGCTGGATGGTCCTGCTGTGGCCCCTAGCTCACTCCATGTCCACTCCGTGCCCACTCCGTGTCCACCTTGAGTCCTGGGGCTCTGGCTTTTCCCGCCTCCTGTGTTTGAGCTGCTGCCTTGTACTTCCTGGCCAAGACTGCTGACCCCTCAGGGTGGATATTGGGTGGTTTACAGTGCTCATACTGTTAGTGATGGGTTTCCTGCATCTGGGTGGACCCCAGAGCCAGAGGTTGCACTGGTAAGTGGAGGCTGAGTCCCAACTGTGAAGCTGCAAAGACATGGTCCTGGGGGAAGCCCTGGAGCCAACTTCTCTCCCCACCTGTGGCTGGAGGCTGGGGCTCCTGACTGTGTGGCTACCAGCTCTGACCTGGGCAGTGGGGGCCAACAACCAGTAGCTGAAAGGCGTGTCCTACTTCTGGCAGATGTGAAGCCGTCCAACGTCCTTATCAACAAGGAGGGCCACGTGAAGATGTGTGACTTTGGGATCAGTGGTTACTTGGTAGATTCTGTGGCCAAGACAATGGATGCTGGCTGCAAACCCTACATGGCCGTAAGTGGTTCCCAGGTCACGCCCAGAGGAAGCAGCCAGGCTCAGGCACCTAGCTGTGTCCTCCTGCTCCATCAGGAATGAGGCCTCCCCAGACCCCGAATTTCCTTCTAGGGGGAGTCTCCTGCTCAACCCTCTCCACTCCTTTCTGACTGGCCCCACGGTGTCCATTTGGATGATAAGTTTCGCCTCAGGGGGGTGGCTGGTGGGGCCTGTGGGAGTTGCCGATACCCCAAGGTGGGACCCCCAGGTATGGCACCTCGAGACCCTGGCCCTCACCAGCCTCAGCTTCCACATCTGCTCTGGGGGCGGTAGGATGGGTGAGCACTGGCCCCTAAGTTTTGTGGGGGGCAGCCAGACCCAGCTTAGGGGGCCTGGGTGACCCTGCTCTGGTTCCTCTTCCAGCCCGAGAGAATTAACCCAGAACTGAACCAGAAAGGCTACAATGTCAAGTCCGATGTCTGGAGCCTCGGCATCACCATGGTATGGCCTGGGGCACCCTTGCTGGTTGGGTGGAGGACAGGTGGGGGCTGTGCCAGGTCTGTGAGCTTCTGGGGACCAGATAGTCTAGCCTGGACAGAAGGGTTGATTGGCCTCATGATGTGAGAAGAGACAGTGCCATCAAATATTAGGGTGTCCTTAGTGGAGTGTCTGCAGGCGCCTCACACCCTCTGGGTTAGGGCAGCGTTATGCCGTTCTCTTCTGTGACGACTTGCCTGTGGGACTTCCTCAGGGCTTGTGGTGCTCACTGAGAGTGCACAGCCAGCCCCAGACCAACTGGCTTCTTGTGCACAAGGGCTTCATGGAAGTGGCGAGGCTCAGCCCTGCCCTGCTCGCTCTTGCTGCTTCTTCACCTTTACTCCCACAAATAACGCCATACTACGTGTCTCCGTCGGAGAAGGCAATGGCAAGCCACTCCAGTACTATTGCCTAGAAAATCCCATGGATGGAGGAGCCTGGTAGGCTGCAGTCCGTGGGGTCGCTAAGGGTCGGACACGACTGAGCGACTTCACTTTCACTTTTCACTTTCACAGATTGGAGAAGGAAATGGCAACCCACTCCAGTGTTCTTGCCTGGAGAATCCCAGGGACGGGGGAGCCTGGTGGGCTTCTGTCTATGGGGTCGCACAGGGTCGGACACGACTGAAGTGACTTAGCAGCAGTAGCAGCACGTGTCTCTGTGCCCAGAGGCTGCTTATGTTTTCATTTTGTGAGCTCTTTTAGAAAAGATTACCAGGAGAGGAATGACTAGGTCCAAGGTTTGGACACTTCTCTGTTTTCGTCCTTAAGCTCTGGTGGCCACTGCATCCTGCTCTGCAGCCCAGGCAGGGTCCTCACTCCTGTGTGCCGGAGTCAGTGGAAACTATAGGAAAAAAAGGAGGCTGTCTTTGTCCTATGAAAATCCAGGGTCATAGCCATTCCTGCCACACTGTGTCACCTCCATCTGTGGGCCTGTTTGTGTCCTGGCTGGAAGGGAGCCTGGAGCCTGATGAGAAGGTGCTTTCTGAGCACAACTAGTGACCTGTTTGGGTGCGTCTGCTTGAGTTGAGGTCTCTCCTGTTTATTATGGTGATCGCTTGTCAGGGAGGTGGACCTGAGTTTTCGTGTCAGCGGTCAAAATTGGAAGCAGAGTTTGTTGTGAGCCAGCCAGTCTTTCCTACAAATGACTCCTGCAGGCAAGGCATGGGGCTCAGGGAGATCTGGGTCTCGTAGAATTGATGAGACCATGGCAGCCTTGTGTCCAGGGAGTCGGGGAGAAACAGTGACAGGATCAGAGTGGAAAGGCTTCCTGGAGGGGGAAGCATTGGAGATGGGCTTCCCAGGTGTTGGTGGCTGGGTGGTGGGGGCTTTGTGGAAGAGGAAGGGCTGCAGACTTCTTTTCCTAATGGGGCCTAGTGGATTGCTGCACAGACCAGAAGATGAACCTCTCAGTCTAACATTCCTCCTGCAAGCTCATGAGAAACATTTCATTTCCTGCTTGCCTTTTCAGTAATAACAACAGCCCACATAAACGGCAGCAGACGCTAAGGTGCTGCTGAGACATAAGGGAGGAGGGAGTGGTCTGTGGGGAACTTCGAAGCTGATCGCTCTTCTAAGGCACTTTGCCGACAGTGGCCTTATGGGGAGTATCCCAGGCTGCCAGCCCTCTGATTTTTCCAGGTTAGCTTGAACCTGGGTTTTAATGCAAAACCTTCTGAATTCAGATTGTTTGAAAACCCGATAGCCAAGCCAGTCAAAACTCAGGGTTGAATTTGTACCATGAGCTATAATCTTTGCTGGCTGGGACAGAAGAACTAACTCCTCTGTCCCCTTGGCTTTCATCTTTGGACTGATGTCACCTGTCAGCCCCTTGACCTGCCTCACAGTCCAGCTCTGGATGCTGGACCCGGACAGGCAGAGTCTTTGAAGGCTTTGCTTCCGTGTGCAGAGTGTGGGTGTGTCTGACCTGGTGGCACTATCTCCACTGCAGATCGAGATGGCCATTCTGCGGTTTCCTTACGAGTCCTGGGGGACCCCCTTCCAGCAGCTGAAGCAGGTGGTAGAGGAGCCGTCCCCCCAGCTCCCAGCTGACCGTTTCTCCCCTGAGTTTGTGGACTTTACTGCACAGTGGTGAGTCTCAGCCCTGCTCAGACCTGAGGGCCTCCCTGAGTCCAGTCAGTACCCACTCCCTGCCCTGGCCAGATCCCATCCTCCCTGGGCCCGGTCTCCTTTTTGAGCAGATAAACCCCAATAACGGCATCAAAACAGTAGGCAGGAATAGAGTATAAGGATAATTTGACAAACTATGGTCCTGGGAGGAGTTTTTAATACAGTTCCTCTAGAAATGGACAGATCACATAAATCAAAAAAGAAAATGAAGAGTATATGGAGGATTTAAATGCATAGTAAAGTTGCTTTTGTTGATGTTTAGAACTTTGTATCACATTAAAGAATGCCCACAAGATCCTTATAAAGATTAATTATGTTTGAGATTACAGAGGAAATAAGGGAAAAGGCAGGAGATAAAGTTGTATAGGCCACATTCTCTGACTGTAATTAGATGGAACAGGAAATGCATAACTATGGAGAAAAAAGCTACAAGGAAATTAAAAGTAAATTCTTCTAATATATTCTTGGGTTATAAGAGAGATCTATAAAATTATAAAGTAGTGCGAAGTGAAGACAGTGAGAGTATAACATACCAACGGCTATGTGCTGTGGCCAGAGAGGCACTCAGGGGAGAGTTCATAGCCTTTCACTGGAAAATAAGAAAGTCTGAAAACAGGTGTGCCTGGCAGACAGGGTCATTCTCTCCCAGGACCTATGGTAAGGAACTTCCTCTATCGATTAAGGACACCAAGCATATGATGGTTAATGGTAGCATTTTAGTATTAGGATCATTGGAAATCTCCTAGGTCACTATAGAGATAAGAAAGCTCACACCCCAGGAGGCAAAGAAACTTGGTCCAGTCTCTGTGGTGGGCACCATGGAGCCCACTCTGCCCTTGGAAGCCCCCAGGACAGTTCAGCCCTTTCTTTCGTGAGCCTCAGGAGCATGTGTGTCCCCTTGCTGCTTGGGTGGGGCCGAGCCCAGCCTGACTTGGCTGGCCTGGATGGGCTGGATTCGCTTCCCTGCCATCCTAGCCCCAGCCCACCCTGTTCTCTCCTAGCCTGAGAAAGAACCCCGCGGAACGCATGAGCTACCTGGAGCTGATGGTGAGTGTGGGTGGGGCTCTCTGGGAGGGGCTGCCTCTATGCACAGCAGTGAGCGGCTCCTCTGGCTTGCCTCTGCATTCAAAATTCTTTGAGGAATTTTGTTGCTTATTCTCTCATTCACTTGTGTACTCTGGCTCCCTCTTTCACCCTTCATGCCAGGCCCTTGGAGTGGGGCAGAGGGCAGCAGGGCAGGTGGGCCATTTTATTTGGAGGTGTCGGGAGGTTTTGCAGGGGAAGTGGGCCTCGAAGGATGAATGAGGATCTCCTTGCTGACGGAGAGGGCACTCCACGTGGAAGGCCCATTTTGGGCAGAGTCCTGGTGTGTGCAGGCAAGAGTGAGTTGAGGGTGGCAGTGAGAGAGCTGAGGAGGAAGCCTGAACTCTCTACCTGGCGGGCCTCCAGGGGCAGAGGTGCTGGAAGGGTCAGGGTGTGGGTTAGGACTAGGAGTTGGTTGGTTGCCCCTCCAAGGTGACTGCCTTCTGTATCCTCAGGAGCATCCTTTCTTCACCTCGCACAAAACCAAGAAGACTGACATCGCTGCCTTCGTAAAGGAGATCCTGGGAGAGGACTCGTAGGGGCAGGGCTTGGACCTGCTCCAACCCTCTGTTGGAGCAGTGCTTGCCCACACCCATAAGCTACTGCCGCCCTGGCCTTGGGCACCCAAGAGGAATCCAGGGGGCTGCTCCTGCCTGACAGGCAAGGTCCCAAGTGCCAAAGAACCAGACCATCAGGGACCCCCAGTGACTCTGCCCCTGCTGCTCCAAGGACCCCAAGACTCTGGACTTGGAGGGGCCTGATGCCTCTCACAGAGAAGGCAACCCTGCCTTGTGCAGGCCACTGCCTTGGCCCAGCCCTGGATGCCACCCAAGTTGTATATTTTTTTATCTCTCGACTGAATGGACTTTGCACACTTGGCCTAGGCTGGCCACATCTCTGTCCCGGCACTGGTAGGGGGACCCAGCATGGGGATGAGCCACGTGAATTCCCTGGAGCCCCCACAAGGCAGGTGCCAGAGCCTCCGAGGCCTTCACCCCAGCCCTGGCAGACGGGGCACTAAGGGCACCGGGGTCACCTTGCCCTTGCCTGCCGCCTCTAGGGGTGTTGTTTCACCTTTAGTTTTTTAATTTATCTTCCTGATTTTTTCTTTCGCTTTGTGGGTTTGGCTGGTTTTTCTTGCATGGTTTGGAGCCGATCACTTTTCTGTCACCTTCTAGGGGACCAGCAGGCTAAGACCTGCCCTCTCTGCTCAGGCGGGGTCTTGGGAGATGGGCCTAAGGTCTCCGCTCAGAGAGGTGCTAGGGGAGCCATCCAACTCATTCTCCTTGGGGACCGGCTCGACAGGGGCTGTGGATTTGCTTTTGGTATTGTTTAAAAATATATATATATTTTTTTTTTGAAGAAAGGACTGCCTGTCCAGGGTCCTGTCCCTGATGGGTTGGGGCAGTTGGCTGATTGCTATTTTAATTAAAAAAAAAAAAAGTGGGGCAAAAGGTTGTGTGACTGTGTCAGAGCTGTGAGCCCTCCTGCTGCTCAGTGGTGGCTGGTAGCTCTGAGGGACAGGGACAGGCAGCATGGTCAGGGGAGCCTCTGAGCTTCCAGGGCTGTGCATTTCCACATGTGAGGACACAATGCTGCCTCAGGACTGTGACGAGGCTCCAGGCCCTTGCTGGACACTGGACAGAGCGGAGACTTAGGCCTAGTCCCCTGGGGGCATTGACAAGTGCTTTGTCAGGTGCTGCACCTGGGCTGGGCAGTCACCTCACTGAGGGTAATTTCATTATCCCCAGCTCACAGATGAGTCCAGAGAGGTGAAGTAACTTGTCCAGAGCCACACAGCTTATGATTGGAGAACTAGGCTCTGGGACAGAGGGAGTGGGGCAGCTGGAGGACGGCACCCTTGGCAGGGTTCTTCTGACTCTGTGATCCTTGAGGCCTGGGCCGAAACCCTCTTCCTTCAGACTGAAGTAGAAGGGAATTTATTTGCTCACATAAGCAGAAGTGTGCCTGGCTTCAGGCACCGTGGGATCCAGGAGCCAGGTTAATCTCCTGTGGAACCTAAATCCACTTTACTTGTTTTCTCTGTCTCAGTTTTGTACTCCCCACTTGGGGCCGTGTCAAGACTCAGTAGCTGCTGCCAGCTTAGCAAAGTGGTCCAGAACTGCTGAAGCCCCAGGACTGGCTTTTCTCGGCTGGGAAGGGTCACAGGCTCATCCTCATGCCCATCTTGGGCAGCAAGGATCCTGCTCAGGAGAGTTCTCTGGCCTGCACTCCAAGATCTGAGAGCAGGGCCTCGCTGGCCCTCTAGGGGAAATGGCATGTTCCCACAGGAGACACGGGTCTTCCTGGGGCCCCTCTTTCCTCTGCCTCTGTCCACCAGTCCTCCCGTCTTCAGTTCAGCCAGAGGAGGAGTGTGACTTTCATGCCCAAGGTGGCCTCAGCCTGGGACAGCCTCTGCCGGTAGTCCTCCTGGATGCAGCATTTAACAGCCTCGAGCTCCATCTGGGCGGGGAGGCCGTTCTCACCTGTGGGGGTCTTTGTGACTGCACCCTGTGCCTGGAACACCCCTTCCCACCTTCTGTGGGTCCCTGCTTACCAGCTCCTGACTCCTCTGTCACTTCCCTAGGGAGGCCAGCCTGCACATGGCCCCATGGATGTACTAATCTGGGCTAATTAGACCCGCCACTATCAGTGTGCTCAGTGCCGGAAGCTGCGGAGCGGGGAGCGCACCACCTGTGATCAGTGGAAACACTAATGAATGAACACGTGAGAAAGGGCGTGGTCCTGCAGGTGCGCCCATGGATACCTGCATAGATGGATCCGCCAGCGTGCGAATGTGGTTCGGTGCGCGCGCGCGTGCGCGTTCCTCCCCCCGCACACGCACGCACGCACGCGTATCCTCCGCGCGCGCGCGCGCAGGTCCAGCCGACCCTAGCCCAGGGCACAGCCCGGGGTGCTCCTCCCTCCGCAGCCACCAGGCGGCGGGGTATAGCCCCGGCTTCTACCCCTCGGCCCCGGAGCGCCCAAGCGCCCGTCCTCCACGCGGAGGCCGGGAGGGGTGCCCCCTGTTCTGGGTTCACAGCGCTCTTGTTTAGTCGCTCAGTCGTGTCCGACCTTTGGTGACCCCATGGACTGCAGCGAGCCAGGCTCCCCTGTCCTCCACTGCGCTCTACAGCTGGTAAATCATCTGCAGTGTCCAAAGGACTTTGCCGTTTACAAAGCCCAGAGCTGTTCACAAAACACAGCTTACAAAGTAATAATTGACCGATAACAAGGCCCTCCACAGGGTTGCAAAGCACTTTTTACCCAGCAAGTGGTTCACAGTTTGCCAAAGTTCCTAGATTCCTCTTCACGTTGGTGTTAACATGGTTGTTGACAGGTTCGGATACTATGGAGGGGAACCTGCAGCCTTCACAAAGGGCTTCCAGGTATCTACCTGGGAGAAGCCTGCGTGCAGGTCACTGACATTCACAAAGCACATGACGGTTTATTCAGCCATGAGCAGGCCAGGTGGAGGCTCCCTCCACTGTCCATGTGGGTGGGGGCCATCAGCACAGGGACCAGAAGAGGTGGGCAAGGGCCTTCCCAGACCTGTGGTGAATGAGTCTCTGGATTGACAGACAGACGGTGGAGCCACATCAACTGTCTGCTTCAGGTGCAGCAGTGAGCGCCGCCTCACAGGGCAGCATTGAAAGCCAGCATCTGGGCCTGGCTGGAAGCAGGAGGTGGCCCCTGTGGGAGGATTTGGTGACTTCCTTTCTGGAGGCGAGGGAAGGCAGCTTCGCTCCTTAGACATCAACTTGGCCTCTTCTCAGAGCCCTGCTGTGGCTCCCGCCTTCTCCAGTCCATGCCTCCCGGTGGCCCCCACCTCCCCGTGGCCTACGCCAGCCAGCCCCCACACCCCATACTCCTCCTTGCTCCCTGTGCTTCAGCCATGTCATGCTCAGACCTGCCTCAGGGCCTCTGAGCTCGCTGTTCTCTGTGCCCAGAACGTGCCACTCTGCCCCGTCAGTCCTCCTGGCTGGCCTAGGACGTCTCTGCTCACCTCAGAGGTGCCGTCCTCTCAGAGCAGCCTCCCTGACCACCTTGTCACTGTGTTCCTTTGCTCTGCTGTGTTTTCTTCACACTCTTGCCTGCTGAGCAGCTCTCCAGCTACACTGGGAGTTGTCTTGCCAGCTGGGTCTGTCTTGCTCAGAGCCTGGCACGGAGAGGGCCAGGCAATGACAGAGGGAAGAGGCAGGTGCAGGGAAGCTGCCCTCTGCTGCCAGAACGATGCCAGAACCAATGCAATGGGGCCCAGAGAGCCAGGCTCTCCCAGGTCTGTGCCATGGCTTGGGGGTGGGCTGGGGACTGCCCTTCTATTTCTTTGGGGCAGTGGGTTCCGGGAGGGCTCTTAGAGCCAAGGCAACCCCTGGCTGTACTGACTGGGGACTCAGAGAAGGGATGCGATGGGCTCACGGTCACACGGAGCAACACCAAAGCTGGGATCTTGGTGAGGTCTGGGGACGGGGCTGCCTGCATCACTGCAGTTGTCAGCACAGTGGTCCCGGGGCAGTGAGTAAGGTTTATCCTTCTCCCACCCTCTCCAGTTTTTAAGCCTGTCAGGATGGCTCTGGCTCAGGAAAAAGGGAAGGGGCCAGCATGTGGCTCCCGCCATCAGCCCTGCATTCTCGTGTCCTTGAGTGCTTTGTGGGTAAGGGCAGTGGATGAGAAAGCTAGGCTGGGGTTATCTCCTCTCCCAGCCGGGACTTAAGAGCATCTGGCCAAACCTCTGTCCAGTGCGGGGATCCCTCCCTAGTCACAACTTCACCAGGGCCTGAGACCTCTGCTCGCACACCTCCCCTCATGGGGAGCTTGGTCTCATTCAGGCGTGCTTCTTGGAGGGATCTCAGATTCTTCTTGTCCTGGTTCCACTCCCTGAGGCTTGTGATGCCAGAGCCTCATGTGTAGACTCTGGCACACTCTAAATGTTCATTTCTTTGCCTCTTGTGAAAGCAGTTTTGAATACTTTTGGAAACCAGGTGGGAGGGTCTATATATACATCAGCTGTGCTATGTTTATCGCAGCTCGTTTATCCTCAGGCCCAGGGCAGTCAGGTTCTCCTGGAGATCACAAAGCCTCAGCAAGGGTCCAGGCTTGCCTGAGGTCCTCCAGACAGTGAGCTCAGTAACCCAGGAGTCCTGTCCACCCCCCACTCTGAGCAAGCCACCTGCCAAGCTGGGTTTAGCTGCATTCACCCCCTCCAGCCTTGCAGAAGTCGTGGGCTGCTCTGTTTTTGTCCTGGACTGGCTTAATAGCAGGACTTGGATGGGGAGATGCTTGGGAGGCAGCAGCAGCTGCCATCTCTGGTTGGGGATGCTCCAGCCCAAGAAGTTCTTCTTTTCCTGGCTCCCAAACCCTCTATGGTTCCCTGTTGCCCACGGGATTCAGGGAACAGAGGCCCAGCACCACATTTCTACAGCAGAGCCTTGTCTGAATTATCCTCTGCAGGGTTTGGCACATGGAAGGTGTCACCTGAGCACCTACTGTGTGCCAGCAACGTTCTAGGACTGGAGCTATAGGTGGACCTAGACAGACCTGGCCTGCCCTCCTTGAGGTCAGAGGGCATCAGACGGAGCATAAAGAAACTTATAAAAGCTTAAAGCAGCGTTTCCTACTCTCCTCCCATTGTCATTCTCTAAGGAGAAGCACCAAATTATTAAATCATTTAAATTAATTAAACTTAATGGCAATTAAGTAACTCACTTTAATTAAGTAAATTGTTTAATTTCTCTCTGATGAGAGATGCAACACTAATGAAAAAGATTTTGTCATATGGGGCCGCAAATAATTGTACCATCTATTTTTTCAGTCCTCTAAGAACCAATTTTTGCCTCCCTTAAAACGCATGGTTTAGTTTAGGGGATTATAATCTGTACTCAGTGGAGTGAAAAGGGGACACGTGAGGGGGGACCCTTATTGAGTGCTTGTCATGCGGGGCAGCCCACAGCCTCAGAATACTCCACCTGACAGGGTAGGCAGCAGCAGGAGGCCTGGCCATCTCATAGGTGAGGAGTGGAAAGAGCATGCCAGGGACAGCCTGTGCAAAGGCCCTGGAGCCAGAGGGAGAAGAACAACAATAATGAGAGGAGCACCTTTCTGAAATGTTCTCATGCCTTTTTGCCCTCAAAGTTCTGCTCCAGGCTTCCCACCCTCAGCTCCTGGTTCAGATATACTGAGTTTGACTCTGTCACCCTGCACAGTGACCTTGAAGATGGCATAGCATCTCTCAGACTCAGTTTTCTCTTTGTAAATTGACTAGTAATGCTGATCTTACAGGATTGCAGGTAGCTTCCAGGAAATGCTAGAGAGCACAAGGTCCATCACGATCCTGGCACACAGTAGGTATGCAGTTAATGCTCTTGGGCTGGGCCCAGAGCGTGAATTATGGGTCTCAGGCATGGTATTCAGTGACTCCAAATTCATTTTCCATCTCACAGTTGCCTTTAAAACAAAGCCTCATTATTTGTGGTACCACAGGATGCATGTCTGTGGCTGAGATGGGCTTGCCTTTTATTTTTTTTTAATTTTTAATTATTTATTTATTGGTTGTGCTGGGTCTTCATTGCTGCATGTGAGCTTTCTCTAGTTGCAGTGAGCGGGGGCTACTCTTCTGGGCTTCTCATGGTGGTGGCTTCTCTCGTTGCAGAGCACCAATTCTAGGCCCACAGGCCTCAGTAGTTGCATCACACAGGCTTGGTTGCTCTGTGGCATGTGGAATCTTTCTGGACCAGGGATTGAACCTGTGTGCCCCATGTTGGGAAGCAGATTCTTATCCACTGTACCACCAGGGAAGTCCTGGGCTTGACTTTTAAAACTTGGTCTCAAGGTCTGCCCTTGGAACTGTAAGATTTCACAGGCTGCTATGACAGGTGGGGATGGGCTTGTGCATCTCAGGGTGCTGGAGGCTCTGACTGGAGCCAGAGCAGAGCCTAGCTGGTGTCTGACCCCCTGTCGGAGCTGACTGGTCCCCTCTGTCTATGAGCAATTCATGACTTTTCTCAAGGCTTAGACTTGTTTGTTGTGAAATGGATTGGTCAGGGTGCTCCCTGTGTGATTGCAATGGTCTCAGTGAGGAAAGCTTTGGGAAGGAGGGCAGGACTCAGGTGCAGGGCCTGGGGGCCAGGATGACTTATGCTGTTGCTCCCTTTCCTTTCTTGCTAATTTTAGTCTTTCCTCCAGGAATTCCCTTCAGAGGTCTTGGTTGCAAGCAACACAAAGTGACTGTCCACCATAAGTAAAGGGGGGCATTTCTTGGATCAATCTCAGGGCTTACAGAGTAGAACTTTCAGGTGCCAAGGGGGCTACAAGGGCCTGGGCATCAAGGTCAATATTGTCAGGACTGTGGTGTCATCATTGCCCCAGATAATAAGCGTCAAAGTCCCAGGCAAGAGTGGTCTACTGACCAGAACAAAGTCTGGTCCTTTCAGCTTCTGTAGTGGGAAATCGAACCCTGCCCATGGGGAACTTGACACAAAGGGACTCCTCCCCACTAAGAAGGGGTTTGAGTACTGAACAGTCAACCTCATCCTAAAACACATACTCCCTACACCCCCTTTTTGCTGGTGAATTCCTACTCCTACTTATCCCTCAAAAGTCACTTCCACAGGTACTGGTCATCTCCTTTGTAGGGTTCCCCCAGCTCCCTGCTCCCCTCCATCCATCCAACCCCAGGTTCATGTCCGAGTCGGCTTCCTACACCGCCCGCCCCTTCCCGCCCCGCCCCGCAGGCCCCGCCCCGCCCCGCCAGCCCCGCCAGCCCCGCCAGCCCCGCCAGCCCCCCACCAGCCTCACCCTACCAATCCCGCTCTGCCCACCAGCCCCGCCCCCACCGTGACGCAAACGGGTCACGCCCCATACCACGCCCACAGGTCCTGCCCCTAGCCCCGGCCTGCAGACCCCGCCCCGGTGCCGCGCTGCCCCTGCCTGGGAGGTTGCCTGCCTCCGGGCTGCCGCTGGCTGCTTCAGCTGGGTGCGGCTCCAGGCACCCGGGGAACTGTGTGGGAACACGCGCTGTCTCGCTTCCCAGTAGGCACTGCGTAGGGTTCCCTTCCACCTAAACCCTTCTCGGTGTCTGCTACACGGAGCACCACTGTGAAAAAGGGTGGGGATGCAGGCGCTAACCGAGGTCAGGTTTTCAGTTCGTACATGTGCTCGGTAAGTGACGCCTGCAGTCGTCACAGGGACCGTCCCGCCCCGCTGCTCCCTCTCCGTCGACGCCCCGGGCTCTCCGCAGAATCTGGACTCTACTTCTCCTGGGTTCCCTCAGGGCTTTTTCGTAACACTGCTCCTCTCTCGGCGCGCCCCCTCAGTCGCTCCGCTTTAGCTGTGTGGCCTTGGGCAAGTGACTGCACTTCTTACTCGCTCTGTGCTGGGACTTGCCTCCTCAGGGCCAATGCCAGCATGGCCCACTGGGCAAGCGAATCCCAGGTGTCGTGGCTGGCTGAGGGTCCCGGAGAAGTGTCTGGGGCCTCGGTGTGAGGGGGGTGTAGAGGCTGAGAGGATGGGAACTGCAAAAGACCTGGGGGGCTTCCTCCTGCGTGTGGAGCGCTAGTACCTCACCGGAGCCTGCAGACCTCCTTACAGGGACCTCATGCTGGTCCCCGCGCTGTTCTGGGCTTGGCTACTGGCTGAGACCGGCATCTGACACCTGCTTCAGAGTGTGGCCCTCAGGCCTTGGGGTCGCACTGCCCTGAGAGCGCAGTCCGAGTGCCCGGGAGCTGACGCCTGCATCTTGGGGCAACCCCGCCCATCTGCTACTGCAGGGGTGGCACTCCTCGCCTGGAGCAGCGCAGATGCAGAGGCGTGATCTACAGGCCTGAGCTCCCTGGGATCCAGGACAGAAACGTGCCCTTGGTGGGCTGCTCGGGCTCTCTCCCGCTCCCCTTGCTCCTGCTCCGCAATGGTTTCAGCAGGGAGAGCATCCTTCCTGAGGTTGTGCAACCTGAATCCTTGCCTCAGACTCCTTCTGAGAGAATCTGACTAGACCACCTGCTGGCACTAGGTATCTTGGGTGTATTTTAATCAGATAAGTCTATTGGTCAGGATCGAGGTATGGTGGCTTATTAAAAACACCAATAAAATCACACTAAGAATGGTTTAAAACAGATAGACAACCATCTCTCTCTCTTGTACAGTTTGAGGGTCAGCGGTCTGTAGCAAAAGGGCAGTTTCATGGCGCAGGGCCTAGGTTCCTTCCATCCTGGGTGTTTGAGGCCTTTGTTCACACCACTCCAGGTGGTCCCCGGCACCAGCCCCTGTTCTGAGCAGCAGGTAGAGATGGAGAAGCGGCACCTCCCTCCCCTTGAAGGGCATATGCATTATTGGCTCACCTTAGTTTGAACAGTTTAGTCAAATAGTCACCACACTGCAAGGGGGGCTGGGAAATGTAGTCGACACACGCAGCTCGGTGCCCTCCTAAACCCCAGGGGCCTTGTGGTCTGGGAGGAGGGGGACAGAAACGAGAAATCTATTCATGCTATGACACACAGGGAGGACAGAATAGTACTGTGAAGCTGCAACCATATTCTTCCTTCAGAGATAATGGTCTCTATTTAAGAAAATATGCTTAGGGTCTATGGCAGTAAAGGCACTCCTGTCAGGGAAAGCCCATGGGGCACAGGGGAGGTTAGGGCTTGTGTGGCGCAGTGGGGGCTGGCAAGGCAGGGACAGGAATGGACCAGGAGGAGTGGTCTGTGGAAGGAGCCCCTCCTGTGAAACCTACCCGCGTCCACTTTTGAGTGGATGTGTGACTCACTTCAGTCTGGGCGGGGGCTGTCCAAGAGCAGCAGGGATAGTTGCAAAAGACAGAGCTGACCAGGGAATGTGAGAGACACAGGCCAGACCAGGCTGGGTTTGAGGGGCACTGAAGGATCTCAGAGAAAGCCAATTCCCCCATGAAGGGCCAGGCTCACAGCATCTTAACTTAAAATACCCACAGGATGTCCCGTGGGCTGATGAAGTCTTCGCTCATTTTCCACATTTGTTTGCAAAACCGGAATCCTGCCAGGAATACAGATGTATTTTCTCGGTTCATACAGCACCAAGTCCTTGAGTTTCCATTTTGGTGGCTGCCCAGTGGTCTATCACCATGAGGTCCCTTCTTCACCACGTACCCCCTAGCTGGATGTGGCCTCCAAGAGATGCCAAGCTTTCACCCCAGTAACGTGGACATCCTTGAGCAGCACGTCAGCTTGCATTTCAGATTTAGGTGATTTCCCTGGGCACAATTCCCAGAAGAGGACTGGGGCAGAGGGAAGCACATTTGCCCGTGAGGCCACAGCTTTTGGAGCCAAATAGCTTCCTGACTGGGTTGTGCTGAGTGGCCCACCTGCCTGCAGAGCCCGGGGCAGGGAGGGGGAGGAGGGCCAGTTTCATTTAGTCTTTCATTCAAAGTATTTTGAAGTGCTATGTGTTCTCTGTAGAAAGTTTAGAAGATACTGAGCAATTCAAAGAGCAAATTTATCTATTATCCCATCTGCCAGAAATATTTATAGATAGCACTTTTTTAGAATTCATTTTCATTGAGGTAAAATTGACATATAACATTGTATGAGCTTAAAGTATGCAGCTAGCATTTTGATATATCCTTCCAGTCTTTTTTCCCCATATATAAGTTTCTATCATGCAAAAATTCACATGCATAAACCTTTTATTACAAAAGGTTCAAACATACAATGCTAGGTTGGGTCATGAGGCTTCAGGCACCCAGCTCCCAGTTTCAGCAGTGGTCAGCACACACCAGAATGGCCTCATCTCTGCCCTTGCCACTTCTTCCACTCCCAAGCAGTCCTCCTGTTCATCCCAGACTTTGTGTAGTTTCATCCACAAGTGTTTCAAAATATATTTCTGAAGGTTATGACTTAAAAGACAATTACAGTATCATTGTTTAGATCTTCATGTGTAACAGCCATTCCTTAATATCAGCAAATATCCAGGCTAAGTTTACAGTTGTCTCCTCAATGTCAGAATGGACAAAATATGGTTTGAATCAGCATCTGAATAAGGTCTCCATATCACTCTGCCTGATGTATCTCCTAAATACCTTTCATCTAAAAGCTCACCCCCTGTCTTTTCTTCCTTGTAACTAGTCAGGAAAACCAGGTTGTTAGACCCGTAGAGTTTCCCGCAGTCTCTGTATTTCCTGTAAGTTGGGAGCTGGGTCTGGAGACTTGATCAGATTCAGCTAGGACTTTATTTATTTACTGGACAAGAACATTAGGTTGGGGGCTCTGTATTCCCCCAAGGGAGAGGTACAGCGTCCTGCCATCTCTGTTGTGTTAGTAGCTGCTGATTTGCAGCACCTGGATTCACTAATTTATTAGAGGGTGCAAACTGGTGACATCCTAATTCTATCATTTCTGCTTCGTTAGCTGAAAACTTTCGTGGAGAGAAAGTTGCCCTCCCCCAGTGTTTGCACTAGTGGTGTGTGTTCTGAAGGAAAGGCAGGATGTAAGCTTGGGCTTCCTTGGGGACTCAGTGGTAAAGAATTCGCCTGCCAATGCAGGAGACCCAGGTTTGATCCATGGGTCGGGAAGATCCCCTGGGTGAGGAAATGACAACCCACTCCAGTATTCTTGCCTGGGAAATCCCATGGACAGAGGAGCCTGGCAGGTTATAGTCCATGGGGTCACAAAAGAGTCGTACTCGACTTAGTGACTGAACAACAAGGATGTATGCTTGCCTGTCCCTGTAACAGTTTTCTGAGTTAATTTGTTTTCCAATGGTGATCAAGTAGGGATGAAAACAACACTTAGGAACATATGGGTTCAAAGATAATTTGGGGGATTTCCCTGGTGCTCTGGTGGCTAAGACTCCATGCTCCCAATACAGGGGGCCTGGGTTCAGTCCCTGGTCAGGGAACTAGATCCCACATGATGCAACTAAGACCAAGTTTAGTCAAATAAATAAATAAAAATAAATATTAAAAAACCCTGAAACCCCAAAGATCTGTGTTTCAACTGATTATGATAATTACCCTTCCTGAGGGTCTCTCCCCTGTGTGTAATCATTAAGAAAATGGCTTACCCTTGGTGGCCTTTGTAGTTGTGAACACAGCTACAAATTCTTGGACTCATGTCTCCCACCTTGACTCTGGGGAACTGGGCCTTCTTCAGCTACCGGCAGAGTGTGGCAGATGGGCGTGAGGGGCCTGAGATGCTGGGGAGACCGTGCCACAGAGCCTGGCTCCTCAGAGGCCCTGAGCTGGGGAGCCTCCCGGCCAGCCCGTCCTCCCTCTGGATGCAAGCAAGGGGCTGCCATCAGCACCATCAGGAAAAGAAGACTCCACAGGGTGGGTCCCGCACTGACTCGTCTTCACAGAATCATTTACGCAGTCAGTTGTGGGGTGGTCATGGGGCAGTAGGTCTTCAGAACCCTCTCTTCCACTCGTGCTCTGAACAGGAGCCGCGGTGACCCGAGTGCACACCCCTGCTCCCCTCCCCTGGTTTCCCTGGACTGCAGGCTCTGGCTGTCTCTCCAGCACTGGAGTTTCCTTTCTAAGCCAACCCGAAAATATGTTTTCTATTAATAGGCGAGTTAAGATGGAACGATCAATATGTTTAGTTTCAGTTCTGCCTGGTATTTTATGTTACATTCACACCTACCTGTGTAAGTCTCTTAAACAATGTGTCTTTCACTGTGGTTTTTATTTTCTTTCTCACTCCACTTTATTTTTTGGTACTTAGGAAGGAAGGGTTCCTATTTTTGTTCCAACTGTTACTTTTATAGTAATATCTGTAAGTGACACTTGGTCCTCTTTTTTTTTTTTGTTATTGGTTTCCTACTGTGAGCAATACTGAAAGTTGCTACAGTTGTCTTCCACAGTATCTGATTTGAATTAATATCCTTTTACTCTTGGGTTTCCCAGGTGGCACTAGGGGTAAAGAATCAGATTGCCAATGCAAGAGACGTGGGTTTGATCCCTGGGTTGGGAAGATCCTCTGGTGGAGGGCATGGCAACACACTCCAGTTTCTTGCCTGGAGAATCCCCATGAAAAGAGGAACCAGGAGGGCTGCAGTCCATACGATCACACGGAGTTGGACATGAATGAATCAACTTAGCATGCACGCACGCCTTTTAAACTCAGACATTAACTACAGGCAGTTAGTAAGCTTATTCTATTTTTTACATGCTCTTCCCACTTTCCCTGAAATATACTATATCTGGTATAACCGTTGCACTTCCCAGGTGGCACAGTGGTAAATGGTAAAGAATATGCCTGTCAATGCAGGAGACGTAAGAGATATGCATTCGATCCCTGGGTCAAGAAGATTCCCTGGAGAAGGAAATGACAGCCTACTCCAGTATTCTTGCAAGTGAAATCCCATGGACAGAGGAGCCTGGCAGGCTAGTCCATGGGGTTACAAAGAGTCGGACACGACTGAGCAGCATGCGCAGTGTAACCATCATTGGTCTTAACTGTGTAGATTCTCACGTGTTTGCACGTTCAGTACTCACAGTCAGACCTCAGGGCTGTTTCTCTGGTGGTCTTGCTTGTTTGAGGCTTGTTTGCTGGCGGGTCCTTAGGAAGCAGGTGGAAGTAACAGTCCTGAAGTTCTTGCCTGTTTTTTTTTTTTTTTAGCTCTTGCCTGTTGATAGCTGTTTATGACCGTCATACTTGCAGGTCAGTTTGGCTGGATCTGCCCCTTTCTGAGGCTGCTGGCAGGAAGGCTTGTCTTGGAGACTCTGACAATAGCCTGATTTCCTGGGAACCAACTTCATCTTTTTTTGCTTGAATTCCCAAAGGCAGCCGTAGAATATATTGGACAACATGTCTCTCTGTTGGCTGTTCTAGATCAGTTTTTCCAGATACTCAACGATGTTCATTTGTTACATATTTCAAGAACATTTTTTTTTGTTACAGTATTTAGTCTTCAACTGAACACTTGGTTTCCTTTTTCAGTGACTTGTGTTACACACGTTCCATCTTCTGACTGTTCTCCACGTAGTCACTTTTTCTCAAATCCTGTTTATCTCTTCCACGTTTTTATTGTTTAAAATTTTCCACCCATTCTTCTGATTCTCTTAGGCATCATCTCTTGTGTTTAGCTGTGTTGTGTTCCTTCTGGTTTATTAATAGTTGTCATTCTGAAATGAGTTTTATCTTTTCTTCCTCATTCTTTTCTCAATTCTAGCACATCTTTTCTTGGGTCTTCTCATTTCGATTTGTTATTCTTTTGTATCTTTTATTACTGTCTTACTTTTTGTCGACTCATGTAAGAGTTTTAGGGTACATAAAAAAAAATTCTGACTGTGGTCCTGTGGCCTGTGTTTCTGGAATGCCTTCATTATCTGTAAGGACACTGTTTAGTTTTCTCATTTCTCCTGTAACTTCGCATGGGACTTGACTATAATCTTCTCTGTTGTTCATTTTTATCTGAAATGACTTTCAGAACTTTGGAGAGGAGGACTGGGTCAGCTTCATAATCTTTAGTACTCTTTCCTGCTGTTTTCATGACATGTTAAAAAAAAAAAAAGGTCTTGTATTTCCTCCTTCCCTCCCTTTCTTCCCTCTCTTCTCCCACCCCTTTCTAGTTTTTGGCCCCTCCTGTGTCTCTTCTGCTCATTTTGGATTCTGTTCTCAGCACCTCCTTCTCAATATGGGGCCCTGCCCTGGAGGGGAGTTATTCATGTTAAGACTTGCAGACCTTCTGCAGCCTCTTCACACATTGCCCCATTATAGTCACACACAGCTGGTGTGTGCAGCCACCCCTCTGCCAGTCACTGTTTGAAAGGGGATGAGATGGCTTTGGGGCCTTCACCCTCCTGGGGGACAGACAGGGAGTGGGCCAAGCACTGAGGAGAGTCACTCCAGATGCACCCAGGACGATGAGACAGGAAAGATGGAGGGACACCCTCAAAAGGCAGAGTGAGGGCCCCAAGGACACAACTCAGAGAGAGCATCTTCTCGCCCTCGAGATGGGGCTGCACAGTGTTCCTGGTGGACTCCAGACGGAACCTGGCTCTCCATCTCTGACCCTGCATCTCGAGTGTGTGGAGAGGGTGGGTAACCCACTGTTTTAGTTCATGAGGCTCTGGAGTGAGAGGAGCCACCAGACAGTAGCTACTTTTCATCCCCAGAGACCCCTGCCCTGAGCTGGATGCCGTGCTGGACGAGACGGGGCATGTGCTCTCCATGCAGGGAGAACGGAGGAGGGCTATTTTGAGGATTTGGACAGAGGCACAGTGCCTGCTTGCTGGAGGTCTGTGTCTGCAGCCCCCCTTGCCATTGGGCTGGGGCCATGTGACTTGTCCTGGCCGTGGGCTAGAAGTGGAAGTGACGTGTGTTGACTTCAGAATGACACGGTGGGAGCTGGAGCCCCTGGATCCAGTCCCTTCTGGACAGAAACTCTGCAGGTTCTGAGTGGAGGGTGGAGGCTGCCGGTGCTGCTGCAGTCAGCATGCGGGGGACAGCGGGGCGGCCGTCGTCCTGCTTGGTCTAGGCCGGGACGTGAGTTTGCGTAAGCCCCCAAGATCGTGGGGTTTTGTCATCCTGGCATATCCTGGTCCGTCTTAACCAACGCAGGTGTGTACTGCATTTTTACACAACGCTGAGACCTTGCCAACCGTATTCTTGTTTAACATTCTTTTTTAAAGCTAACAGTCAGCTTCACTGAAGCACGGTTTATAGAAAATAAAATCCCCCAATTTTAAGTTCCAGCTTGATGAGTTTGAGAAAGATCGCCAGCTGTGTAACCATCACCTCCACCAAAGCAACAAACAACACTTCCTTCTTCTCAAATCCTCTCTGGCTGCTTGGTAGTCAACCTCCAGTCCTGCCACCGGCTCCTGGCAAAGGCTAGTTGCTTCTTGACATGATGGCTTTGCCTTTTCCAGAAAGCTGTATAAATGGAATCCCACTGTACGTAGCCTGTTGTGTCTGGCTTCATTCACTTAACATGATGCTTTTGAGGTTTTCCTGAGAGTCTGTTGTTTTTTGTTGCCGAACAGCCCTCCACAGTGTGTGCGGCTCTGCCTCCCCGTGGAGGGACATTTGGGTTCTTTCCAGGTTTAGGCTGCTGTGAGTGAAGCTGTTATGAACATTTGTGCCCAAATTTTTGTGGTCATGTTTTCCTTTTTCTTGGGTAAATCCCTTAGAGTAGAATTTCTGGGTTGTGTGCAAATGTATATTTGACCCCAGAAGAAGCTGCCAAGCTGTGTTCTCAAGTGACTGTACCATTTTCATCTCCTGATAAGCCACCCATCAGAGTATAACCTGCCTTTACAGTTAACTCATGTATCATTAATAGTTCCCTGCTTAAGGAAACATTTTTCTGAAACAGGATTTCAGTGGTTTTGATAATTCAAAGCATCCCCAGTTGGTTATCATTTAGGGCCCTTTTCCTGATTACAGGTAAGATTGTGAAGGACACCATCTGTGTGATGGTGGTACACCTCTCTAGTTGTGTCCTAAACGTAGGATTACTAGGTTAAAGGGCATAAACATTTTTTCTGGTTTTTTATATGTATCAGTACATATTACATTCTGAAACCATGCACCAGCTTGTATCAGGACCAGCATGTGGGAGCGTGTTCATTTTTTCTTCTTGGCAGATTTGGAAGAGCCCTTCATAAAGTGGTGATGTTAATCTCTCCTGCCTTATGCTGTGAATACTTTTCGCAGTTTTCATTTTGCCTTTTAACTCTGCTTCAGGCATTTTTTTTTTTTTTTAATCCACAGACGTTTTTGAGCTGTTTTGTCATCCAACACGTCCGCCTGTTCCTTTGTGGCTGTCTCTGTGTGACGCTTAGAGAGCCCCTCCTCAGCTGAAGATGATAAAAACAGTCACCTAGATCCCCACCCCCTTCACTTTCTAAAAAAGAACTTCATTCTTTACATTTAGCACTGTATCTATTTATTTTTAACTGTGAAGCCTATAGGACATACTAAAAGAGTCTGTTACACGAATGCAAGTTTAACAAATAATAGGAATAAAAATGCCCACCTCAAAAAGAACCGAGAAAAAGAAGTCTCAGAAGAGATATACATTTGCTTTATTTATTTTTATTTATGTAGATATTATAACTGAACAAAACTGAACCACCTTTTGTTTAGAAACACATCTGGTGAAAGTGTAAATGTGAGCAAGGTAGTGACCACGGCTTCTGCAGGCAGTTTCCTCTAAGGGGTGGGGTGAAGCCGGACAGGGGCGTTCAGGGCTTCAGAGGGACTGTGAAGCTCTATTTCTTCAGATGGCTGTGGGTCCCCTGGGGCCCATCCGAGTGTTCTGGCTTCAATTGGACAGTCATCTTGTATCTCCATTCTGTCTGTGTATATCCCACATGTCATTCAAAAGTTTTAAAATTGTGGCCAAAGGCAGGTAAGATAACACTGCTGTCTTAACCGTTTTTCTGTACACAGTTCATTCCTGTAAGTACAGCCGTGTTGTTGTGCAGCCAGTCCCCAGAGCTCTTTTCATGTTGAACTCTGTCCTGAACAAAAACAACTCCCTCCTCTGCCCCCAGGCCCTGGCATCTGCCATTCTGCTTTCTCTCCCTACGAACTTGACAACTCCAGGTACCTCCTGTGTGTGGAGTAATATTTGTATTTTTGTGACTGGATTAATTCCACTTAGCATAACGTCCTCAAGATCCACTCATGTTGCAGCAAGTGTCAGGATCTGCTTCCTTTTTAAGGCTGAATAACATTCTGTTGCATGCATAGACCATCCACATAGAATTTTAAAGAAAGAAATAAAAATGTGAATGCTTTGCTTTTGTATTTGATCCTTTAATTGACTAGGGCTGTATCTGGGTGGATGGCGTGAGGCAGGGGTAGACATTTGAATTTCTCCACTTTTTCACAAGCTTTGGTGTATCGTGCACCACGTGCAGGACAAGGCGGGGAGACAAATGAAGCAGCTATTCTTTTTTTCACTAAATATTGAGTGTCTGCAACTTGCCAGGCACTTTTGTAGGGTCTGGAGTACAGCTTCATGAGGTCAGTGACCCTGTCCTCGCTCTGCTAGTGACTGGTGCCAAATGTTGGAAGACATGGGCCTGCCTGGGGTTACAGGAAGAAGTGGTCACTTCCAGCTTTTTGGAGGATGTTACCAGAAGGTGGCCCTTTATCTGGGCCCTAAAACATGGTTGGGATTTGGAGAGAGATGAGGAAAGAGACCTTTCACTTAGAGGGAATGACTTAGAGGCCTGGAAGTTGAATGCAGGTATAGTTTCATAGTTTATTAAGTTAGAAAGCTATAGGCAACAGAAATCCCCAAGTACAGCAGCTTGAATAAAAAATGCATTGAATTATCTCATGTAAAGAAAAGATCAGAGGCAGCTATTCCACTGTTCAGTGGAAGCCATCTCTGGCCATCCTACTGTTTTGCCTCCTGCTGTGTGTTGGCTTTTTGTTCTTAGGTTTATTGTCTTATAGCTACAAAAAGTCTGCCTCAGCTCCAGCCTTCACATCCTTTCACCATGGCCTTCAAAAGCTGCAGAGAAGGGGGTAACCAGTGTGTAAAGTGTCTACTCCTCCCAGGTCTGTCCCTTTGTGGCAGGAGGATCATCTTTCTCAGCCTTCCTTTATGTCTCCCTGTTCAGCCACTGGCACTGGGACTCTGTGACCAGGTTAGCCCCATCTAGATTCATCCTCTAGAGCTGACAACCTTCTGCAAAGATGGAAATGCTCTGGATCTGTGTTGCCCAGCATGGAGGCCACTGGCCTCATGTCCCTACCGAGCTCTTCGACTGTATGTAGCTAGCAAGACTGCAGAACTGAATTTTTATTTAACTTTTAATTAATTTAAATTTAAATAGCTAGGTGTGGTGAGAGGCTCCTGTATCAGAGAGCATGGCTGGAATAAGGTCTGGGTTCAGATACTGGGGAGGAGGGAGCTGGCTCAGAGAGGGTCAGCATGGGCCTGCTGGGGACCTCCCTGTGAGTAGAGGCAGATTAGGTGAGTGTGTGTGTGTGGAGGGTAGGCCCCCATGGCCACAGGCACTTCCGTTTTCCCCCAGGCAGGACCCTGGGGACAACTCACCTGGGGGTGGGTCGGCAGGTGCACTGGATGCATCCCTTCCAGAAACTTTGGTCCCGCCTCTAGCACCGTAGAAAGCGTAGCTCCCGACCCAGGCACCTCTGAAGACCTCTGACTCAGATATCCAGCTTCTGGTGAGCATGCTGACCACTCGCCTGATGTCTCCATGTAGGCCCTGCCCAGAGCACAAACTCGGATGCAGCAGCGCACGACCCCTGCACCCTCGCCGCCACTGACTGACACTGAGTCTGTGGTGCCCGAAGGCCACGGGGCGGGGGCAGGCCACGGGGTGAGGGCCGGAGGGGCCCGGTGCACATGTGCCCAGGGAAACGTGCGGCGGACCCTGGGTAGGGGGAAGGTGAGGTGGTCCCACTGGGCTGCAGGGGGCGGTGTTTCCTGACCTGGCTCCACCAGATCCTGCGCCTTCTCTGAAGCCTCTGGAGTCAGAGTTTGAAGCAGCCTAGGCAGGCCCTAGCCCATAAGTCAGAGAAACTCAGTGGAAACGTCATGTGGGTATATTTTCAGCCTTGCTGGCCGGAGCTGGAAGTCAGCATTGGTCTGGCCATCAGGGAGGATGAATGGGCTGCCTGGCCTCCTGAGAGAGTGGTGGTGGGGGGATGAGCCCAGAGGGTGGTGACATGGCCAAGGTCACACTGTGTGTGGGGCAGAGCTGGGGGCTGAAGGGCCTGGGAATGGAGCCCTGGGCTCTGGCGTGAGGCCTCAGCTGCAATACAGGCTCCTTCTTGGGAATCACTTTACCTCCCTGTGCCTCAGTTTCCTCATCTGCGAAATGGCATCACAGTGCTGCCTCGGCGGTGGATGCCAGCAAGGCCATGGCCAGGTCACAGCAAGTACTCAGAAGCACTGACACTTGTGCAGCCAGCTCTGTTCTGAGCACTTTTTGTGCCACTTGCAGTGAGCCCCCACCTCAGGGCGGCTCCCTTCTGGAGGGCGCAGTGCAGAGTTCTGAGTTTAGGTGGGCAGCTCCTTGCCAAGACCCTGAGGGCGAGGCTTGTTCCGGGGCCCTAAGTCCACGGCTCCCATTCTGAGGCCTGGCCCCCACACCCTTGTCCTGCCATCACTGCCTCTGCTCCAGGACCCCTCCCCATCCCCTGCCTGCCTGCCTTCCCACCCTCAGTTTCAGGCGTAGAGGGTGGCTATGCATCCATCAGTCACTCATCCAGCACACGTCCACCAGACCCACAGTGAGCAGGCTGTCTGTGGACACGGCCCCAAATCTGACCTGCCCCAGGGGCTCGGCTGGGTGGGTAGGGGTGGTGAACGGACACCAGAGACACAACCACCCTAACCAGTCATGAGAGGAATGAGGCGGGGGGCCTTTCCCAGGGCCTGGCCCTCCCCAACCAGGAGGTGATGTGAAGTCGAGGAGGCTGGGGACAGCGGTCCTGGCTGGGCAGGTGCAAGGGGCCCATGGTGAGGAATGGAAAGAGCAGCTCACTGGGTGTCCAGAGCAGCAGGGCTGGGGTAGCTGTGGCTGGAGGGCAGCAGCAGGGCCTGGGGTTCCCTTCGGAGGATGGTGGTGTCCTTTTCCAGTGGCTGACTCGGCCTGACCTGGGTCTGCGAGCTCTGTGGGTTGAGCAGGAGGTCCGAGGCCATGAGGCCGGTGAGGGGCTGAACTAGAGCAAGCCTGGATCCGAAAGCCCCTGGGGCAGGTGTCCCTCAGCAGCAGAGTTAAGTAGGCTCAGTTTGTCAACCTTTCTTCATGATTCCCCTTAAATAAAATTCCTGAGTGTGTTTATGCATCTGCCATGTGGCCACTGCCCAGGTCAGGCCCGGCACCCCACAGGCAGCCCTGCTCCGACAGCATCACCCAGAACTGTCTGGTTCATTTGGAGGCATGTGTGTGGCTCTGTGTTTGGATCCCTTCTCTCTGAGGAAAGGTCCCTGTGGCTGCTCCCCATGGCAGGTCTCCATGGCTGTTGTGCTGCGTGCCTCCGTGTGGATATGCATGATGTGTTTGCCCTTCCTCCTCTTGATGGGTTGCTTCAGTTTAGGGGGATTCTGAACAAAGCGGCAAGAATGCTGTAGTGTATCTTCCAGTGGATTTGTTTCCTGGGGGTTCACACCCAAGAGTGGACCTCTGGGTCACATACTATGGTCATCTTTCGCAGATGCTGTCAGACGGCTTCCAAGGGGCTTGTCCTAATTACACTCCCACCCACACAGTATGGGAGGAGTTAACAAACCCATTGAGGAAAAAAATGGAACATATTCCCGAGCCCCACTATGTAAAACAGGATAGAAACTGGAGTAAGGTTCACAGTGGGGGAGCCGGTACCTCTTGTGCCAGGTCACCTGTGAATCCTAGGGTACTCTGGGCCCCAGTATAAGCCCCTGTTTCCTTCCCATGGGTAGGATTCCTGTGCCAGAGAGGGCAAAGTTTATTAAAATGCAAATTCCAGAGCCCCATCCACATAGCATTTGATTTGCAGTCTGAGGTGGAACCCCTGTCCCCCTCCCCCGCCACCCTTCCCTCGCCCCACCCTTCCCGTCGCCTCCGCCCCACCGCACCCCCACCCCACCACCAGTTCTCACCCAGTGATTCAGAACCGTGACTGATTGGGTTTGAGATGGCTGCAATGGACATGGTACCTGGGAAATGCATTTTCCTGGAGAAGTGTTGTCAGAGCTGGTGCCTGAGTTTTATCTCCGCTAACTTTTATCTTAATTGGGGTCAAGTCTCTGCTGGGACCTGGCCTGTATAGGGCTGGAGGACAGGGAGTGGGCAGCATGGCTGGAGGGATACTGGTAGGAAAGATGTGCCTCACTGACCATTTTAGCTTAGGGCCCGGGACTGGGCTGGACACAGAGAGATGGATCCTTCTCGGAATCAGGGACAGTGAGCAGGGCCAGGAGGAGATTAATGTGGCTGGGCTTTGCAGGTTGCCCAGGAGTTGGCCGTGGGCTGGCAAGGAAGAAGGAAAGGCTGCCTCAGGCAGAAGATGTGGCAAGGGCAGAGAGTGCTGGTCAGCCTGGTGTGGTTGGGGCTGCAGGTGCATGCCAGCAGGAAGCAAGGCAGCTCTGAGACCCCTCCTCACCTTCCCTTGGCCCCCATGCAGGCCACAGCCAACTCTCAGATGGAGGAGAAGACCCATCCTTGTGGGCCCGGAGTCAGTGCAGAGGGGGCTGATGCTGGTCCTGGTACTCTTTTCTGGTGGGGCCAAGCTGCCCCACAATCCGTGAGCTGTCGGTGCAAAATGTCAGGAGGAATGAGAAGGCATCCTTGGTGTGAGCTTTATGTGCAACGATACATCTTTATCAATAAGCTGTCAGAGTGCTGGCAGGACTGTCAGTCGTCCATCCTGAGGGTGTGCACTTTTTGTTCCCTCTGTGTCCCCTGGCTTCCTAGCGATGGATGGTGGGTAGGATGCCCCTTTGCAGATGGAGATGAGGCCTGGAGCTTTGGCTCACCGAAACCTCAAATCTCCTCATCTGTGAAGTGCGGATATGGTGTGTATCAATTAACTATTGCCCTGGAACAAACATCCCCTAAATGCAGGGTACAAAATGACACTTTTATTTGCTTTGGGTTGGTGATTTGGGTTGAACTCAGCTGTTCTCCACTGGGCTTGCTCACTGTTAGCCAGCTTAGGTGGGATGACTGGGCCTCACTTCCAGGAGGCCCTGTACCCGTCAGCAGGCCAGCCCAGGCAGAAGTCTACAAACTTTTTAGAGACCTGGTCTTGTTCTTGGCATCACCTCTGCCTGCCCTCCTAATGCTGCCAAGCTCATGATGCAAAGCAACGGGGAACAGAGTTCGTCTCCCGATAGAGGTCACCACGGAGAATCTAAGACCTTAGTTGCAATTTACATGTGATCAAAAGCCATCATGCATTCAATCAGTAAACAAGTTCTGAGCTCCCAGGCCTTATGTCGGGTGTTGCTGGGGCCACAGAGAGAAATCAAACTCAGTTTCTGCTCTCAGAAGCTCTGATTGCTGAAGAGACAGACATGGTCTGATGAGGACGCCCAGGGTGTGAGAAGTTGAGGGAAGTTCTGATCCGACACGGAAATGAGGTCATGGAGGTGGGTCTGGGGCACGAACTCTAATGGGCTTATTTGGCTCAAAAATGCTGATTTGGGGTTTGTTGTTCACCACAGGTAGTCGTGATGGTCTTGTCGGCTCTGGGCTATTAGGTGACGCCCGGGCAGCTGGGGTCACTTAGCTTGAGACTGGTCCTGGGCCAATTGGCTTTGACCCCAGTGATTCAGTAGGTGAGCCACTGACCTCAGGGCTGTGGGGCCATGCCACCCAACATCTGGGTGATGGGACATTTTGCTGGAAGTGGGGAGTCAGGGGGGTCCTGGGTGACTGAAACTCTGAAGAGTGTGCGGTCCAAGCTACCAGGAGGGGAGCCATCCAGGCCCAGGGACTTTGGCTGGTGGGTACTCTGGGATGGGGACTTTGAGGGCCTGGTGAAGCCATATTTCTCCTCGGGGAAGGTCCACTCCTCAATATGCTTCCCTGGGGCCTCCTCTGCCTGGCTGACAGGGCTCTAGCAGATGGGAGGCTGTGGGGACAACCAGCCCCAGACTCCCCTGCTCAGCAGGGCCTTGGCTGCCCACAGGCCTCGTGGGCCCTGGCTCTCTGGAGCCCTGTCCTCCTGTCAGTCTCAGGCAAGGAGGAGTCTCAGGTGGCTCTTGCCTAGGACTTCCTGCACTTCGCCTTGCTCAGTGCTGGAGCATGAACATTGCTCTGTGGAGGAAAGAGGAGGCTTGGGACTCACCTCCCCATCCAGCAGGCAGAGGGGTGGCCGGACCAGGTCTCACTCTGCTCGCCTCAGACCCATCAACTGCTGAGGGCGTGGAGGCCTGGGGAGAGGATGGGTGTCCTAGGGCCTAAGTGAAGAGCCAGGACTGAGCATCGTGATGGAGCGATGAGGAAGAGCCCTTGTCTGGGGCAGGCCGCTCGCTTCCCACGGCCTCTGTTTCCCGTCAGTCAGATGGGACACTCTCAGCATCTGCCTCGGGTGAGGAGCTGTTCGAAGTGGGGACTGAGCATTTAAACAGCACCTGGTGTGTGTGTGTCTGGGTGAAGCCGGCTGTCAGAGTCGTGTTCATAACTGGCCTGGATGAGGTTCTGGGGTGTCGGTTCCCACAGAAGCCCCAGGAGGTGGGCTACACTCCTCAGTTTATAAGCCTGTTCCCCAGTGCAGGGTCAGAAGATGGCCTGAGGTCCCTGAACCAGGAATGTGGGCAGTGAATGAGGCCGTGCTGCCCACAGAGCCCCATGGCATGTGGCCTTTCAGCAGCGAGCATCCCCTCACTGAGTCCCCTGGTCTCAGCTGGCGATGGCCCAGTGGGGACCAGATGGGGGCCCCAGACACCTCAGGGTGACACCTTCGTGGCTGGTGGGGCTGCCCAGCAGTGACTTTACAGGTGAGGGGCCCCTCACGTTTCACCAACCAGAAAACTAACTGTGGTGGTAAATGGGTGCTGCTGTGACGCTGTGCCAGGTTGGTTCTCCAAGTACACAGGGCCACTCTGCAGTGAGCCACTTCCATGGCTGGTGGGCGGTAGGGCTGGGCTTGAACCTACGCAGGGACCCAAGGGGTGCACCTTCCCCGCCAGCCACGGTGTCATCACACATTTATCACTGGGAAACCGGCACAGAGAAGTCTTGTCTTTCCCCAGGTCCTCCAGCCCTGACGTGGCTGTTGGAAGCCACCTGCCCACACTCCCAGACCCCATGCCTTGGGGTCCACTCACCTGACCCTATCAGCTCACTGGGCCCCTTCCCACACTCACCGTAGGCCCAGCTCATCCCAGGCCCGGGCCTCAGCGTGCCCACCTGAGACATGTCCTCCTGGGCCCGACACACCTGGCCCTTTCTGTCCTCCGGCTCCCTTGTACCCCTCCTCCGGCCCTCCCCCACTCCCGCCAGCCACAGCTCCAGAGCTCGAGGCAGGGGTTCAGTGCGTCTTGCCACCCCTCTAACCCGCCACAGGCCCTTCTCCTCCCTTTGAACTGTCTGTCTTGCTGTGGAGGAAGCTATTCATAGCCGAGATGATGCAAAATTTATAAAGCGTGGTTGGTAGGGCTGAATCCACCCGACACAGGCCACCTACCCGTCCCTCTGGGCAGCTCTTCCTGCCTGTGTGTGTGTGTGTGTGTGCGCGCGCGCATGTCCAAATACACGTATGAGAGCTGGCTCCCCCACCCACCCCCACCACCCCATTCAGCCCTCTTCCTTCCTGGCCTCCCCTCTTGGCACAGCCAGCCTGAATGTCCTCTCTTGGGGGCCCTGGGCTTAGCCCACCTAGTGTGGAGCAGCCCAGCCTGTAGCCCCCTCTCCACGCTCCAGCTTGACCCTGTCTCTTCACCTGAAGAATGAGGGTCCTAAGCCCGGGTACCTGACTCACGCCTGTGGAGCCCGTGCCTTGAGGCGGGACTCAGTCAAGTCTCCCTGAACCCCACAGAGTGTTTGTAGTTACCCTGCATTTACAGATGGGGAGACATAGGCACGGAGCCTCAGACTGTGATCCTGAGGGTGGAGGGCTGGGCAGCGGGGAGCTGGGATCTGAACCCCCTGATGCCTGTTCCCCACTGCCCACCCGTGGAGTTCCAGGAACGGAAAGGTCCTAGGGCTGGGGCTCCGTAGACGGCTGATGTCCAGTCCCTTCACAGATGGGTAGGCAAGGCCCAGGGACGAGACGCCAGCTGACCAGGGACATGGAGGGATGGCCGCTGTGGCTCAGCTCTCCGCCAGTGGGGAGGGTGACTGTGGCCCTTGCTGGTGGTGGTCATGTGGCAGCAGGCCCACTTCGGACATGCCACCGGCCCTCCTCACGGCCCCGGAGCTGGTGCATTCTCCTCCTCTGCCAGGTGGAGACACGGGGGCTCAAAGAAGGGATGTGGCCAAGGTCGTGCTGCTGGCTGGTGGCTGGAAGCACGTGCGCCCAAACCCTATCTGCTCACTCTGTCACCTGCTGTGGCTGCTTGTGGTCCTGCCCTGGCCCTGGCGACTCCCCTCTTTTCATTGAGGTCAAAGCCACGTGACCTAGAATTAGCCCCAGTGCACAGCTCAGTGCTGTTGTGTGTACTCACGGTGCTCTGCGGTCGGCTCTACGCTCTAGTTGCAGAGCGTCTTCACCCCCAGAAGCAGCACCCTGTGTGTGTCAGCGGGCACCCAGCACCCTTGCAGCCTTCGTCTGTGAATTTGCCTGTTCTGGACACTTTGTGTAGGCGGAGTCATGGTCTTTTTCCTTTGTTTCACTTGGCATAATAACCTCCAGGGTCGTCATCCCGGGGTGGAGCACTATTCGACCACATGGACAGACCACCTTTTGTGCGTCTCTTCATCCGCTGATGGTCACTTGGCTTGTTCCCCGCTTTGGCCGTTGTGGGCAGTGATGTTCTCAACCTTCATAGATGGTTTTGTGTGAATCCTGGATTCAGTTTCTTTGGGTGGAGACCTTGGAGAGGCATTTCTGAGTTACAGTCCCTGGTGTTTGGAGGGTTCGACCTCCTTCTGTCCTCCCACCAGGTTGCACATTGCTCCTTCTCTCCCTTAACCCCAGAGGCTGCAGCCTGGGGCCCAGGGCTCGGAGGAACCAGGTCACAGAAGGTAGGTCAAGGCCCACAGGGAAACAGAGTGTGGCCCAGCGACAGGGCACTGAGCTGGGATTTGACCAAGGCCCACCGGACGCCTGAGTCCTGGCTGTCGCTGTGTCTCCAGGTCAGGGGTGGGGGGCTCACTCCAGAGAAAGTCAGGCTGTGGGGCATTCATGGTCCCTCTTCTTGGGGCATTGGTTTTCCTCAAAAATCCGGGGCAGGGCATGACACTTCCAGTGAGAGAAAACCTCAGGCAGATTCTGCAGCAGATGCCAACCTCGCGTAAATTTTTCATCCTCAACAGGAGGCATTCAAGAGGCATCATGGCTCGAATGGGTCAAGACTTGTCAGGGATGGGACCCAGGCTGCTCAGTGGCCAGGGTGTGACTGGTACTCCGGACAGGCTCCCAGTGTGCCTGAGGGAGGGTCTCTGCATCCCTGGCAGCCGGCCGAGTTCACCTGGACTCCTGAAGCCCCAGGGCAGAGAGGGAGGAGACTTCCAACACAACCACAGCGACCCCCGCCCCGACCTTGGCGCCAGCATGGGTGGGGCTGCAGCCTTGGCTCTCCTCCTTCCACAGCCCCAGCCCCACGCGGCTGGCCACACCACCCCCACCCCTTCTGAGCAGCTGTGGACCCTCGGTGGATATCAAGGTGACCAGCGCATCTGTCTTCCTGCCCTGGCGGAGGAAGCCCCTGAGTGTCCCTGACGGGCTGTGTTTACCACTGCTCTCACTGTGCACGCTTTCCTGGTGGCTCGGTTGATAAAGAATCCGCCTGCAATGGGGAAACCTGGGTTCGATTCCTGGGTTGGGAAGATCCCCTGGAGAAGGGAACGGCTACCCACTCCAGTATTCTGACCCGAGAATTTCATGGACTGTATAGTACATGGGGTTGCAAAGAGTCAAACACGATGCACGTGGGTTGCCCACTAAGGCCGAGGGGCAGGTTTGGGCCTGGTGAGCAGCTCAGGATTGCAGGCAAGGGTTGCTCCCCTTCTGTGCTCGGAAGCCCTTGAGGCAATGTTCTCACTGGGAAAAAAGATACAGTGAAATGCCAGGTGGAGAGGAACACTGTCGGGGAAAATAACACAGAGAAATGGGACAGCGAAGGTCCGGGAAGGCCTCTCGGAGGAGGCACCACCTGAGTGGACACCTGGACAGGGTGAGGGGCCTGGAGGCAGAGATTTCCATGGTGGGGTGGGGTGGGGTGAGTCAAAGCCCTGATGGGGCACGGTGGAAGAAGCTGCCTCGGACCTGGCCCTGTGGCAGGGAGAGATGAGAAAGAGGGCTCCAGGTGCTCTGGGGCCCCACTTCCCAGCCTGGGGTCCGCCTGTTGGTATCCTTCATCTGGTGGACATCAGAGCTCTGCCCAGTGGGGCAGAGAGGGGCTTGGTGCACCCATGCCTCACGGCCCACTTCGACGATGCTGGCATTCCAGGGGTGACCCCCTCTTAGAGAGGACGGGACCCAGCTTCCTGGAGGACACGCGCTCTCTCGAGGTCACAGGTGAGGGGTCAAGGCTGCAGACACTAGCTGCCAGACCTCTGATGATGTCTGGTGATGTCAGACACCAGACATCACCACTGGCTGTCCCTCCTTGAGTGGGCGGGGACAGGGCAAGTTTGGTGGGTGGGCTCAACGCTGTCATGAGGAGCCCTCTGCCTGAGCATCGGCCCCTGCCCTGAGCATGCCTCCCTTGAGGCCCCTCAGTGATGCCTCCCGTTTGTGTGTGGGAGGGACCTCCCGCAGCCCCAGCAGATACCGGATGAGGTCCAGGGTCCAGGATTGGGTGCCGTCCACACAGCAGCAAGGGCGAATGGCAGGGGGACCCTGGCCCTCCAGTTTCTCAGCAAAAGGACTGGCCCTTCCACCCTCCCTGCATTAACTTCTTTTTCCTGCCCTAACTTCTTTGTCCTGCCCCTCGGAAGCAGTTGTGTGGGGCTCCAGCCCTGGACGGACCTAGGGCCCTCCTCATTCTGCTCCCACGGACTCAGAGCCTTGCAGCACTCAGGCCTGGTTTACTGCCTAGGCTCCGCCTGTTTCTAGGGCCAGGTGCGTGGGGCCCAGAAGGCCTGTTTTGTGGCCTCAACTCTGCATCCCAGGGCCTGAAGCTGAGGCCAGCCCTCACTGGAAGGGACTTAGCACAGCAGCTCTGGGAATCTTAAAGGGCTGGCCCTGTGGGCACACAAGGTCCCATTATACCCCTGAGCAAGACTTTCCAGAGAGGCTGGGGTCACACAGCACCTGCCCTTGCTGTGCTCTGCCTCCAGCCCCTCCCAGCCCCTTGTTCCTTTTCTCTTCTGTTCTTTTCCTGGAAGCTTGGAACCGGGGGCCAAATGAGTCCCAAGCACTCAAATAGAATGTGCCCATTGTTCCTGGGGTCACCTGGCAAGATGCAAAGTGGGGCCCCAGGAACCGAGGGGCCATTGCCTACGAGTCCTCTAAGGGTACCAACAGGACCCTGGCTGTGGAAGGAAGGGTGTGGTGTGTTGTGTGGGGGTGACTAGCCTTTCGGAGCTCCTCACGGCCCAGTCTGTCCCCTTCACCAGTTCTCCCTGTGGGTGTGAGACCAGGAGGTATGGTGGGAGTGTGTTTTTGTGAGGCCAGTTTGGTCATGTGGGGATGGGGGGGCCCCGTCTCTGAGCCCAGAGAGGGGGCAGCTGATGTGAGTTGAACGGCAGCCTGGAGATGGGCCAGTAGTGGGGCCTGAGCCGGGCCCTTCCCTGGTGCCCAGTTCTGCGGTGGGGACAGTGATGGTCAGATGTCCTGGAGGAGCCAGCAAGAAGGACTGGTGGTGGGCACACACAGGGTGGGCACACACAGGGTGGAGCTTGGTGCTGCTGCTGGCCCCCATCAGGAAGCCCAGGATGTGCCCCTGAGCCCTTCTGTGTGGGTAGTGGTCCATAGCTCTGCCTCACACATGCTAGACACTGTCCCCTCCTGCTGGACATTGGGCCATTTCACCTCTTTTAGCCACTAAAACAGGCCCTGAGGTTACAGCTTCACATATCTTAATTATTTCAGGAGGGTTTGCTGGCTGTTGTAAAGTCCCTGGGTCAGTGGGTCAGAGGGTTTCATTTCTACGTTGAACTTGTAATGGACATGTGGGGACAGAGTCTGAGGGAGCAGCCTCCTCTGGCCCTTCATGTGCCCCTTCTAGAGGCGATCACTGGGTTCCTTGTGTGTCCTTGCCATGTACACACAGCATTGACACAAAATTGTTTTTGTGGTTATTTTGAACAGAAAAAGGCAGCATGTGTGAATGCTGCCCCGCGCCCCACACCTTGCCTTTCTTTCATGTGTCCCCTCCGGAAGTGTCTCCTGGCCAGAGCTATCGAGCCGCCGTGCTCGCTGTCTCAGCTCTGTGACGCTGTGAGGGTGCCGATGTCCGTTGGGTCGGCGCCCCATGGTGGGCGTCCTGACTCTCCAACCTTATGTTCTGCACACAGGCTGCTCTTCGCCAGTGGCATGTTGGGCACCTGCTGACCAGGGGAGGTGTTCTTTCAGTGTCATATCTTTTTGCCCTTTCATACTGTCCTTGGGGTTCTCAAGGCAGGAATGCTGAAGTGGTTTGCCATTCCCTTCTCCAGTGGACCACGTTTTTTCAGAACTCTCCACCATGATCCGTCTGTTTTGGGTGGCCCTACACGACATGGCTCATAGTTTCATTGAGTTAGACAAGGCTGTGACCCATGTGATCAGTTTGATTTTCTGTGATTGTGGTTTTCATTCTGTCTGCCCTCTGATGGATAAGAGGCTTGTGGAAGCTTCCTGATGGCTGCGGGGGAATCTGGGTCTTGCTCTGATGGGCAGAGCCATGTTCAGTAAATCCTTAATCCAATTTTCTGTTGATGGGTGGGGCTCTGTTCCTTCCCTGTAATTTGGCCTGAGGCCAAATTATGGTAGGGGTAATGGCTCCCAGAATTGTTTTATTCAGTACCCCTGACCCCGTGGCAGGCCACTGTCGAGCCACGCCTCTGCTGGAGACCTGGACCCTCACAGGCAAATCTGGCTCAGTCTCTTGTGGGGTCACAGCTCCTTTCTCCTGGGTCCTGGTGCACACAAAGCTTTGTTTGTGCCCTCCAGGAGTCTGTTTCCCAGTCATGTGGAAGTTCTGTAATCAAATCCCACTGGTCTTCAAAGTCAAATTCCCTGGGGGTACTCATTCCCTTTGCCAGATCCCCAGGTTGGGGAATCTGTGTGGCCCCTAGAACTTTTGCAACAGTGCGAGAACTTCTTTCATATAATTGTTCTCCAGTTTGTGGGTCGTCTGCTCTATGGTGGGACTAATGGCCACCTCCTCCATGAGGACTTACGCCACACATGGTGCCTCCCAGGTCTGCTGCAGCCAGAGCCCCTGTCCCCGTGACAGGCCACTGCTGACCCGTGCCTCCACAGGAGACACTCAAGCACTCAAAGGCTGGTCTGGCTCGTCTCTGTAGGGTCTCTGGATCCCAATGCGCACAGTTTTGTTTGAGCTCTCCGAGTGCCTCTGGCCAGTATGGGGTTTGATTCTAAATGCAATTTTGCCCCTCCTACCATCTTGTTGGGGCTTCTTCTTTGCCCTTGGACATGGGGTATTTTTTTTTGGTGGGATCCAACATTTTCCTGTTGATGGTTGTTCAGCAGCAAGGTGAAAGCTTGGAGTTCTCACAGGAGAAGATGAGTGCACATCCTTCTACTCTACCATCTTGAATCTTAAACGTCCCACCATGAGCACCCAGGCTGCTGGCGCCCTGTGGGGTGTGGTTGGGTGTGAGAAGCTGACAGTGTTTCCTCTTGGATCTCAGAGTCCAGGGGGCTCACCATTACACCATGGAGCCTCCATGGGCCTGTTGCTTCCGCCACTGAGCCAGGCCTCAATATGCTACTGGAGAAGAGCAGAGAAATAGCTCAGGAAAGAATGAAGAGTCTGAGCCAAAGCAAAAGCAACACCTAGTTGTGGGTGTGACTGGTGATGGAAGTAAAGTCTGATGCTATAAACAGCAATATTGCATAGGAACCTGGAATGCTAGGTCCATGAATCAAGGTAAATTGGAAGTGGTCAAATAGGAGATGGCAAGAGTGAGCATTGACATTTTAGGAATCTGCGAACTAAAATGGACAAGAATGGGAGAATTTAATTCAGATGACCATGACATCTACTGCTGTGGGCAAGAATCCCTTGTAAGAAATGGAGTAGCCCTTTTAGTCAACAAAAGAGCCTGAAATGCAGTACTTGGGTGCATGCTTAAAAATGACAGAATGATCTCTGTTCATTTCCAAGGCAAACCATTCAATATCACAGTAATCCAAGCCTATGCCCCAACCAGTAATGCTGAAGAACCTGAAATTGAACAGATCTATGAAGACATACAAGACCTTCTAGAACTAACACCAAAAAAAAAAAAAAAGTTTTTTTTGTCATAGGGAACTGGAATGTAAAAGTAGGTAGTCAAGAGATATCTGGAGTAACAGGCAAGTTTGGCCTTGGAATACGGAATGAAGCAGGGCAAAAGCTAACAGAGTTTTGCCAAGAGAATGCACTGGTCATAGCAAACACCCTCTTCCAACAACACAAGAGGAAGCTCTACACATTGATATCACCAGATGGTCAATACCAAAATCAGATTGGTTATATTCTTTGCAGCCAAAAATGGAGAAGCTCTATACAGTCAGCAAAAACAAGACCAGGAGCTGACTGTGGCTCAGATCATGAACTCCTTATTGCAAATTCAGACTTAAATTGAAGAAAGTAGGGAAAGCCACTAGACTATTCAGTTCAGTTCAGTCGCTCAGTCGTGTCCGACTCTTTGCAACCCCATGAATCACAGCACGCCAGGCCTCCCTGTCTATCACCAACTCCCGGAGTTCACTCAAACTCATGTCCATCGAGTCGGTAATGCCATCCAGCCATCTCATTCTCTGTCGTCCCCTGCTCCTCCCGCCTCCAATCCTTCCCAGCATCAGAGTCTTTTCCAGTGAGTCAACTCGTCGCATGAAGTGGCCAAAGTATTGGAGTTTCAGCTTTAGCATCAGTCCTTCCAATGAACACCCAGGATTGATCTCCTCTAGAATGGACTGGTTGCATCTCCTTGCAGTTCAAGGGACTCTCAAGAGTCTTCTCTAGCACCACAGTTCAAAAGCATCAATTCTTCGGCAATCAGCTTTCTTCACAGTCCAACGCTCACATCCATACATGACCACTGGAAAAATCATAGCCTTGATTAGACAGACCATTGTTGGCAAAGTAATGTCTCTGCTTTTTAATATACTATCTAGGTTGGTCATAACTTTCTATTCAGGTATGACCTAAATCAAATCCCTTATGATTATACAGTAGAAGTGACAAATAGATTCAAGGGATTAGAACTGATAGAGTGCCTGAAGAACTATGGACGGAGAATCGTGACATTGTACAGGAGACTATGATCAAAATGGTTGTCTGAGAAGGCCTTACAAATGACTGAGAGAAGAGAGGCAAAAGGCAAAGGAGAAAAGGAAAGATGTACCCATCTGAATGCAGGGTTCCAAAGAATAGCAAGGAGACATAAGAAAGCCTTCCACAGCAATCAATGCAAAGAAATAGAGGAAGACGATAGACTGGGATAGAGATCTCTTCAAGAAAATTTAGAGATACCCAGCGAAGATCTCACACAAAGATCGGCACAATAAGACAGAAACGGTACGAACTTAACAGAAGCAGAAGATATTAAGAAGAGGTGGCAAGAATACACAGAAGAACTATACAAAAAAGATCTTAATGACCCAGATAACCACAATGGTGTGATCACTCACCTAGAGCCAGACATCCTGGAGTGCGAGGTCAAGTGGGCCTTAGGAAGCATCACTGCAAACAAAGCTAGTGGAGGTGATGTAATTCCAGCTGAGATATTTCAAATCCTAAAAGATGATGCTGTGAAAGTGCTGCACTCAATATGCCAGCAAATTTGGAAAACTCAGCAGTGGCCACAGGACTGGGAAAGGTCAGTTTTCATTCCAATCCCAAAGAAAGGCAATGCCAAAGAATGTTCAAACTACTGCACAATTGCACTCATCTCACATGCTAGCAAAGTAATGCTCAAAATTCTCCAAGCTAGGCTTTAGCAGTCTATTCTGTGAACCGAGAACTTCCAGATGTTCAAGCTGGATTTAGAAGAGGCAGAGGAATCAGAGATCAAATTGCCAACATCTGTTGGATCATAGAAAAAGTAAGAGTGCTCCAGAAAAACATCTATTTCTGCTTCATTGACTACGCCAAAGCCCTTGACTGTGTGGATTACAATTAACTGTGGAAAATTCTTAAAAAGATGGGAATACCAGATCACCTTACCTGCCTCCTGAAAAATCTGTATGCAGGTCAAGAAGCAACAGTTAGAACTGGACATGGAACAATGGACTGGTTCCAGATTGGGAAAGGGGTATGTCAAGGCTGTATACTGTCACCCTGCTTATTTAACTTCTATGCAGAGTACATCATGTGAAATGCAGGGCTGGATGAAGCCCAAGCTGGAATCAAGAGTGCTGGGAGAAATATCAATAACCTCAGATATGCGGATAACACCATCTTTATGGCAGAAAATGAAGAGGAACTAAGGAGCCTCTTGATGAAAGTGAAAGAGGAGAGTGAAAAAGCTGACTTAAAACTCAACATTCAACAAATGAAGATCATGGCATCCAGTTCCATCACTTCATTGCAAACAGATCGGGAAACAATGGAAAGAATGACAGATTTTATTCTCTTGGGCTCCAAAATCACTGCAGATGGTGACTGCAGCCATGAATTTAAAAGACGCTTACTCCTTGGAAGTAAAACTATGACCAACCTAGACAGCATATTAAAGAGCAGAGACATTACTTTGCCGACAAAGGTCCGTCTAGTCAAGGCTATGATTTTTCCAGTGGTCATGTATGGATGTGAGAGTTGGACTGTGAAGAAAGCTGAGCACTGAAGAAATGATGCTTTTGAACTGTGGTCTTGTAGAAGACTCTTGAGAGTCCCTTGGACTGCAAGGAGATCCAACCAGTCCATCCTAAAGGAAATCAGTCCTGAATATTCATTGGAAGGGCTGATGCTGAAGCTGAAGCTCCAATACTCTGGCCACCAGATGCAAAGAGCTGACTCATTGAAAAGACCCTGATGATGGGCAAGATCGAAGGCGGGAAGGGAAGGGGACGACAGAGGATAAGATGGTTGGGTGGCATCACCTACTTGATGGACATGAGTTTGGGCAAGCTCCAGGAGTTGGTGATGGACAGGGAGCCTGGCGTTTGCAGTCCATGGGGTTGCATAGAGTCAGATATGACCGAACGGCTGGGCTGAACTGAACTGAACTGAAACAGGGTGCAGCAAGCATCCTTGATGAGGTGTGCCACAGGTGTTTGAGGATATTCATGAGCTAGAGGCTTCAGTGGGATTCCCATGTGGCTCCTACCAATGCAGGAGACATGGATTTGATACCTGAGTTGAGAATATCCCCTGGAGGTGGGAATGGCAACCCACTCCAGTATTCTTGCCTGGGAAATCCCGTGGACAGAGGAGCCTGGTGGGCTACAGTCTATGGGGTCACAAAGAATCGGACATGACTGAGTGACTAAACAAGAACAAAGTGTTCATCGGGCCTGGGGGTCAGTGGTCTCTGGCAAGCTTGTCTGAATGGCCCCTCATGGTGGCCATTTGGCCAGTGGTGAATGTGATGCCCACTTCCCCATGCCCTTCTGGGGACTTTGAAAATCTGTTGGTGAAATGGTCCCTCCAGTCGACTGCGTTTAAAGTGCACTGGCAGAGTAGAGATTGAGGGAGAGGGAGGGACCCCTGGTGAGGTGGTTGGCTGTCACATGGGGTGGTCTTCTGTGTCGGGGCAGGCAAGTCTTCCTGAGAGAGTGACGTAGTCTGGCCCTCCAGATGGAGGAATTGTTGCTGCAGGTGAGAAAGAGGCAGGGGCTCCTGGCAGGTGAGTCACTGCAGGCCAGTCAGGGAGGTGTGGGCGGGAGTGTGGGTTTAGGGTGCAGTAAGGCTGTTGGCTTGGCAGGAGGGGACAAAACCGGCCTGTGAGAGCCTTGATTTGCCTTCTTGGTGCTGAGGAGTCAAGCAGGCGAAGGAGAAGGCAGGACCCAGGGAGGACGGGCAGGGCGACCCTACAAACACTGAGCACAGGGTGGAGGGAGCCCGATGTTTTATTCATGGCCGGCACACAGCCATCCATCTCTGCTGCCCAGCCCGCGCCGCCTCCATCATTCTGCCATCTCAGGCTATTTTGGGCTTGGGCTCTGCCTTCCTCCCCCATCATCCAGGCCCCTCTCCCCTCCTGGGGTGGGGGCACTTATCCTGGCTTGAGGTGACAGGCAGAAGCCATGCATCTACCTCCACTGAGCACTTGGGCAAACTGAGGTTCCGAGAGGTGCGAGGCCCGCGTGGCAGACGGGGGTTGTTCCTCCCATTTCAGGCGGGAGGAGGGGCCCGGAGGACCTCAGGTGGTAGACAACGTCCCCAGATCACATGGGGCGTCAAGACTGCCGGGAAGCTGGAGCTGTCCCCACCTGTCACCGGGCAGAAGACGGGCAGGTTCCCCCCGTGCCAAACCTGGGCAGTCTGCCAGCACCTGTGTCCTGCGTCTTCCCAGCCCCACGTGCACCTGAGCCATCCCGTTTCCCACAGCTGCACTGGCGTGTTTACCTCTTGTCTCCCTGGGGAGCGTTGCCTCCGCATCATCTGATGTGCTCACCCCTCAGTGCTCATGGCCGTGCCTGGCACACAGTAGGTGCTCTGCAAATACTCTGAATGAATGGTTGCCAGTTCTGTGCTCACAGACTTCTGCCCCCCCAAACCCATTCCCTGTCAGTCTTCCTTATCCTATGACTCTTACTGGGCACCTACTGAATGCCAGGCCCTGTGCAAGGGGCTAGGGGCACAGTCGTGGCAGAACAATGGCCCTGTCCTCATGGAGTTGACATTCAAGTTGGGGATTAATAAATATTGGGGGGACATAGTGCATTGAAAAGAAAATGGCAGGTGAGAAGGGCCCATGCTGCTGGGTGGGAGGAACTGCAGGTTAACATCTAGTGGTCTGGGAAGGCCTCCCAGAGCAGGTCACGGCTGAGCAAAGACTTAGCAGATGAAGGACTGAATGAAAATCCGTTTGGGGAAGACATCCCTGGCAGAGCAACAGAAGGTGCAAAGGCCCTGGCGTGGGCTTTTATTTCCTTGCTTCCCCTCCCCCACACACAGACCCTAGGTAACCTCTGCAGTTCTACCTGCTGAATTCCAAACCTCCTCTCCACCTCCACTGCCACTATCCCTGGCTGGACATGGTCGGTGGCTGCCTGTGGCCACCCTGGGTCACACTTGTCCACCTAAATTCCTCTTCACATGGCTCCTGGATTTTTCTGGCACCTGATTCCAACCTTCCCAGCACAGAGATCCCCTGTTCACCCGCTACTACTGACAGTAGGAGCCCAAACTTCAAGCGTGGCTGGGCTTCATGGCCCTACTAGGTTCCCTCTGCTCTCCCCTTTAACACCTGCTGTTGGTCCTGAAAACCCATGGGCCCCACTGCTGAGTCGCCCTCAGATGCCCCTCTGGCCTGGGTTGGAGGTGTCCCTGAGGGTCTGTGACTGGGATCCTGCAGCCCAGAGAGGAGGGGTGAGCCATGGTCACAGGGGCAAAGGAGAGGGATGAACAAAAGCAGACTCAGGCACTGGCCTCTGTCTTCTCACTTGTGAGGGGTCATGGAGGGCAGTGTCCTCTCCCCAGGTTCCAAGCTGGTTTTTAGACTCCCAGGGTAGTGGAGGAGCGGGGCTTGCTCTTCCCCTCCCTCTCTGCTACTTATCCACTTAACAGCCCTGATGACCTTGGGCCAAGAGGGGAGGGCTGCTTCTGGAGGGCCCCCATCAGCCCCATTAACACTGTTAGCAGCCCCCGGGGAAGCGAGGGCCACCGGGTCGGGTCGCAGCAGCGGCTTGGCCATTAACAATCCATTAGCCCCGTCCCAACCCCCACTCCAGCCGGGGACCTGCACTTCCTGGCAGAGCTTCTGCCCCCACACTAACCCTGCAGGCTCAGAGGCCCCTACCTCTGCTCAAGGGCTGGCTAGCCTGTGTAGGGCTGAGGAGAACAAAGGCAAGAGAGAGCCTGGCAGGTGTGAGCTGGTGGCTGGACCTCTGAGCAGGGGGTGATGGCAGGTAGGGAGGGGGTGGGCTGTGGGGCCAGCAACTCAGCACAGACTCCCCTCTGTCTCTTTACCAAGTAGGGGTCGTATGCTGTCCTCTGTGTCCTCCCTCCAGCGTGCGTGAAGTCCCTTTTACCCAGGAGCAGCTGTGCCAGATCAGGTAGGCAGTCAACAAATACCCACAGAGCTCACAGTAAGCAATGTTCTATCAAACCTTCAGTGTGAGAACAAGACTTAGACTCCCCTGGTTACCGAATTCATTCATTCACCAACACTAGGTCTCCTGAGCTTCCTGCCAGCTTCTCATACTTTCTAACTGGGAGAGTCTAATTCTATTTATTGAGCATCCACTGTATGCCAGGCCCTGAGCAAAGCAGTGAAAGAGACAAATATTCCCAGGGCAGGGTGGAAAATAATCATGTGAAACGACCAATGGGGCAATTTCTGAAGGAAAGTGCCATGCAGGATATAAAACACAGTTTCCCGTGAGCAAGAGTGGGGGGCCCTCTGTGGTCTGGGGTCTTGGGCTGGGGCTGTCGAGGAGGACACCACTGAGCTGAGGCCCGGATGGGAAGAAGGAGCCTGGCAAGTGGAGCGCTAGGGGAGGAGTGCTCCAGGCAGCAGGGACAGCAAGTGCGAAGGCCCTGGGGTGCTGAAGGAAGCCCAAAGCCAGTGAGAAGCACAGCAAGAGGTGGGCGAGGGCATGGGGGGCACTGAGGACCCCGGGGGTCTGGTTTCTTGCTATGCACAGGACAGTTGCCGGAGAGCTCAGAGCAATGCTGGACTCCATCCAGCTCACGTTTCCAAGGGCTCGTCTGGCTGTGCGTGGCTGCAGAGGGGCCAACAGGGAGGCCTGAGAGGCGGCTCTTCCAGGTGTCTTGAGCCTTAGGCAGCGGGGGTGAAGGGTGGCAACAGACTTGGACTTGCTTGGAGTCCCAGTCATCAGGAGTTAGAAGCCTTGGGAATCTGAGGATTAGACGCTCCCAGTTAGAACCATAATGAGAAGCCTCTGGGCACTTGGCCTCAGACACTGACAGGAAGCTCAGGAGACCTGGCTCCTGGCCTTGCGGCCTCAGCCCCCTGGGCCAACCTCCACCTCTGTCTAAAACAGCCTGCCCCCCACTCCGACTCAGCTGCCCCTGAAACTACCATGTCTGACCCGCTCCAGGCCCCCAGCATGTTGGTGGGCTGCAGGGCCGGCCCTGAAAGGCTGCTCCGCCTGCGTCCCTCATGGCAGGACTGGCCAGAGACCCAGGCTGTCCACACTGAGTGCTTTGTAATATTCCTTTACCGGCTCCTCCCGAGGCCCTGATGAGATGCGGGCTGCTACCCTTTGGGCTTCATGCAGGAAGGAAGTGAGGTTCAGCAAGGGTCCAGATCCAGCCTTTGCCAACCACAGGGGACAGGCTGGAGAGGAGTGTGAGTGGGTGCAGTGGGGGGGCAGCCACCTGCCTGCCTTGCTAAGGGGGTGGTGGGGAGGGGAAGATGGTCTTCAAGTGAGGAGGAATGTCAAGTGGTGTTGTAATTGGGATACTCCAGGAAGTGGTTCAGTGGGTGAAGAATCTGCCTGCATGCAGGAGCCGCAGGAGATAGGGGTTCGATCCCTAGGTCAGGAAGATCCTCTGGAGGAGGGCATGGCAATCCAGCCCAGTATTCTTGCTTAGAGAATCCCCATGGACAGAGGAGCCTGGTGGGCTACAGTCCATGGGGTCACAAAGAGTTGGACATGACTGACGCAACTGAGCAGCACGGGAGAAAAACTGTTACACTTACTCAATTATTTGATATCAAGCCCATCAGGGTGAGGAGAGAGCCCCAAATCTCAGCAAAGTTGGTGTGTTGGGGGGGGCGCTGGTGCTGGGGGTGGGAGGAATGGAGGTTTCTTCAAGTTGCAAGGCCAGGAGGGTCCTCTTACCCCACAAGCTCATGCCCTCATGATGGAGGAATTCCAGGTGCTGTGGGGGACACTTTGGTGAAGATCCCAGAAGAAGATAGACCATGCTAAGTGGAAAGGAGGGCCTCCTGGGAAGGACAGACCAGCGTTTATCTCTGTCTGGGTCACCACCAGCTTCATACCCTCCATGCTTCTCGCCTCCACCCCCGCCCCCCTTGCCCTCCTGATAAAATTAAGTCCCAACTCCCTGGCCTGAGTGGTCCTCATCATCTTGTCTCGTATTCTCCCTCCGGCCCTGCCAGGTCCTGCCCTAAGCCGCTTTGATTCTTAACCAGGCCTGGTAGTTTCCTGCTACTTGGACCACCATCTTCCTTTTGCTCACAGATGGAGAACTTGATGTCATTTTTTTCCTGGTTTGGTTCAACTTTTCTCCTCAGTAAATCACCCCATGTGTCTCACCTGCTGGCAGGAGTCCCTGGTATGTCCTCGGCCCTCAGTTACCTCATCTCTTCAGCTGGGATGGAGGCTGGACTGAAATTTCAGAATTCTGAAGTGCCTGTGCTGGAAAGGATCAGGGTGTCCAACCCATAGGCCCTCGAGAAGGTTTCCACAGTGGTCGGCTAGAGATCAGTCATCCCCAGGCGCTCGGCCCTCAGCAGAGCCTGGCCCTTGGCAGGTAGTCAGGGTGAGTGAGGAAAAGCTGAACATTTTGAATTCCATTTTAGAATTAAATTTCAAATTAATTAAAAGAAATTTATTTGACTGCACCAGGAGTTGTGGCACTCGGGATCCTTAGTCGCAGCAGATGAACTTTTAGTTGCAGCATGTGGATCTAGTTCCCTGACCAGGGATGGAACCTGGGCCCCCAGCATTGGGAATGTGGCGCCTTAACCACTGAACCACCAGGGGAGCCCCTCAGACTAATTTTTTAAATCATGATTTTTGCCTTCACAAATATGTCTGGGAATGGAACAGTGGCTGGGAAATGGGAACCTTATGGAGAATCATTTCTGCGGGCTCCCAGGAGCCACCCCATGGGCCTCCACTTCCCCATCTGTGAAATGGGAACACTCAGGTCTCCATGGAGGACTGAGTGTGTTAGAGAGGCTCAGTGTTATGGACAGAAGCTGTAACAGCTCCGCCCCCCTTGGAGACAAAGGTCAAGATTTCTCCAGGTTCCAGAGGAGGCCCTCCTGAGCCTCCACCCCTCTGAGTCCTCATTCACCTACCTATCCCTCGGTTTCCTTTCTTCCTCACTTACAGCATCAGTTTTTTCATTCACCTCTCACCTCCATCTGACTTCAACCTCCCCGCTAGATGGAGGTGAGAGGTGAATAAAAAAACTGATGCTGTAAATGATTAAGAAAGGAAACTGAGGGACAGATGGAGGGTCAATGGATAGACGAATGGATCAATAGGTGGCTGGATAGACAGGCAGATGGATGGATGGGTCAACCGATGAGAGGCTGGGTGGGTGAACAGATGGCTAGCAGAAGGACAGTGATGACGATGGTGAGAAGCAGCAGCTATGATGCACTGAGGGATGCCTCTGTGCCCCACCTGCATTTCACACACTCGATCTCATTAAATTCCCATTTCAACTTGGTGAGGGAGGCATTTATGCCCCCATTTCAGAGATGAAAAAAGCGGAGTCTGAGATGTGAAATGACTTACTAAGGGCTCACAACAAATGACAAAAATCCTTTCTCAACCTCCCTCTGTCCTCCTCAAATGATGATGGGCAGTGCCTCCTCACCTGGTGTGAGCTATGTGCTGACATAAAACCCTGGATTCCTCATCATGCTTCCCTCACTGCACACATTTTGTGCCTAAGACCTGGTTTGATGGAAGGCTCAGGAGGGATCCCTGGACAGTTGTGCCCCAGCTCTGGGCACTGCCCTCTCAACTCGACATGCCCCCTGTCCTGATGAATACACACACACACACGACACGCTGACCAGAGCCCCACCCAGACAGAAGCAGCCCCCGCCTGCTGCTCAAGGACAGAAGAGTCCTGGCTACTTGCAACACCTCTTGTAACGTGGCTCTGACTACCCCAGTGGCAGCTCTGTCCGGCTTTGAGCGGCTCTGGTGGTAAGAAAAGTTGCTCTTTCTTCTGCAGGAAGAATGGACCAGAAGGAGGCTGACTTTTGGCCTCCAAGAGACTTTGATTCCACTCCTACCACCTGGTCCCACCACCAACCATTTGTCTTTTCTGTTCTCTCTGCCCAAAGGCCCTCCTTGCTCCTGTTCATTTTGTAATGCTGGGCCTTTAGGCACCTGAGGACTAGGGGGAAACAGCCCTGAGACTTTTTCAGGAAAGGGGCAGCAGCTGTTGTGAACCTCAGGTCAAGTCAGTACTTTGTGGCCGTGTGATATCAGACTCGAGGTCTCTGTACCTTGGTTTCCCTCAACTCAAAGTGGCCAAGATGCTCTCACAGGGAGAATGGGGGTGGAGAGGTTGCCTGGGAATTAAGTGTGTTGAACCCAGGGATGAGCTGAAAATATCCTGAGGTCTTGGGGCCTCCCCAAGAAGCCCGGGTTCTGGGCCCCCATATTCAGCTGAGCTGCCTGCTTTCAGAATTGGAGGATGGGCCGCTTTCTCCAGGCGGCCCACCTGCCCCATTACAGAGCCCCTTGTGGACAATGCCTGTGCCCTCCCAGCCTCCCCGACCTGGGCCCTCTCATCTCTTTCGCTGCCCCGTCTTCTGAGTGCTGGTTTTGGGTGCTGGAGACTCTGGTTTTCCAGGGGTGTCAGGAGCCTCGGCCTGGAATCTGGGGAGGAACCAAGAGCTGCACCTGGAGAAGACGGCTCCCTGGTGGACTTGGCAATGGCAAGGCCAGCAGTGAAGGCATGAGGTCTCTTAGGGCACCCCCAAGGACAGCACCTGCCCGGTCCCTACCCCAGGGCACAGAATCCCCTTCTGGTCTGACCCCTTGAGGGAACCTTGGAGCTTATGCAGATAGCTGTGCTCGAGGAAGGGTGAGCTTGGGGCTCTGAGGTGTGTGGCCATAGGGCCAGGACCAGAGTTGGGCCGCCTCTCTGGGGCTTTCTGGCCCTTTCCTATGCCTTAGACACCTCCTCAGAATCTTAGTTTTAAATGCATCACCTAATATCCAGGATCCTCATGGGGCCAGTTATTGCAGAGGTTAAAAAGCTCACTGTGATGTGGCAAGATGTGAGGTGTGTGTGCACATAGATTATAAAGCTGAGTGGCACGTTTCATCTCAACCACACTGTGGGGCCAGAGATGAACATAAACGACATAACCCCAGCCCCGAGAGTGGGATATGAGTGCTTCTGTGACTCTTCTTGGTGACGAAGTACTACTACTTCATCTACTGCTGATGCAGATACCAGGGTTTGCTGCTGCAATTCACAGCTGAAGGAAATGCTCAATTTCAGCTGTGCTTGGTAAAAATAGTGATACTCTCCCCATTCAAACACGTGGGCCCAAGTCCATCCCTGACATTTCGCCTGCTCCCGCCCTCTCTGCCAGGAAGAACAGCAGCAATAATGCCACACTCAATGATGGGTGGTGACAAGTGACAGTCACTGGTCTTTATGGAGGCCTTGCCCTGTGCCAGACACTGGGCGAGTGATTTTTCTGTGTCTTATCCTTACCACTTCCCTGGTGGCATAGACAGTAAAGAATCTGCCTGCAAGGAGGGAGATCTGGGTTTGATCCTGGGGCTGGGAGGAGGGCATGGCAACCCACTCCAGTATCCTTGCCTGGAGAAACTCCATGGACAGAGGAACCTGGTGGGTTACAGTCCATAGGATCGCAAGAGTCAGACACGACTGAAGCAACTAAGTACACACAGCACATCCTTACCACAGCGCCTGCAGGGTAGGCACTAGTATAGTCCCCATTGTGCAGAGGAATAAACTAAGGCACAGAGAAGTTAAGAAACTCACCAAGGTTACTCAGCTTGTAAGTGATGGTATCGGGATTTTGATCCAAGCCTATCTAACCCCAGAACCCATGGTCATTACTGAACCCTCTGTGTTCACAGAGGGATGTTCCCTGGGGCTGGGCTGGGCTCTAAGGATGTATAGTTGATTCTATGTTTGTCGTCCTCATCTCTAGGCTAATGGATTTTAAATGGAGGCGGTACTAACTGTCCCCAGCTGTGGATGGGCCAGTCTCGGGGCAGGGTTCCCTCCAGCTCTGAGCCTGTGGCCAAGATGCCAGTAGGGGTAGCACTGGGCCAGGAGAACAGGGCAGGCACAAGTGTGCCTGCAGACCACTGGGGAACCACACGCTCCCATCCCTCAGACCAGCAGCTCCTCCTGGCCGCTGGCACAGGGCGAAGCTGTCCCCAAGGAGCTTCTGTGAGATTTAGGTCATCACAGAGTGTTTATTAATCACCACAGACAGGATGGGGTTGGGCAGCTCCACGGGGAATCTGGAGCTGGAAGGAGCGGTCACAGGAAGGAGCGGTGGTGGGGGAGGAAGGGGGCTCCGGATGGCTCTCTGGACCAGCCTCCTGGGCAGCAGGGAGCCCCTTCTCCCCTCCAGCTTTTATTTTACTTAGTTTTGGCTGTGCTGGATCTTCCTTGCTATGGGAGGGCTTTCTCTCTTTGCAGGAAGCAGGGGCTACTCTCTAAATGTGGGCATGCAGTTTCTGATTGCAGTGGCTTCTTTTTGTTGTGGAGTATGGGCTCCACATGCGGGCTTCAGTAATTTTGACCCAGGCTTAGTTGCCCTGTGGCATGTGGAATCTTCCTGGACCAGGGATCGAACCCATGTCCCCAGCACTCTAAGGCAGACTGCCAACCACTGGACCACCAGGGAAGTCCCTGGGCTACTTTTAATGAATTGGTGTGTGTGTGTGCTCATGGAGCCCTTGAAGGTGGTGTGAAGGCACAACTGACCCACAGAGAACAGTGCATCTCCCTCCTGCCCCTAACCTCCTGATCCTCCTCCGGGGAGTCAGTTTGCCGTCCTGCGGCACTTCCAGACCCTTGTCCTTCCAGACCAGAGCATGGGCCTCACTCCCCAAAACTGTGTGCGCCTCACCTCCCCGGGTGTGGGATGAATCCCCAGCATCAAGGGATGTGTCTTCTTAACTTGGCCGGTGGTGGCCAGACTGTGGTTGAAATGTCAGGGCCTGGCTGTAGGCAGGGAGGTGACCCAGGCTGGAGGTGGTCCCGATGCAGTGGAGAGGGAGATACCCAAGCTGGAAGGGGGATGTGTTTGGGGAAGGGGAGGGGGGACATCCCCTCTGCTCTTGAGGAGCCCCCAGTCTGAGGGAGAATCAGGCTTGGAGAAGGACAGTGATGTGATGTGGGCAACTGGCAGGCTGCAGGTGCCTGGGGCAGGCGTGGGACCCAGCCTGGGAAGGCGGGGCACCAGCGAGGTCGAGGGAGCCCCTACTGTGCTGGGAGACCTGCATCCTCAGTCTGCTCTTCCAGTGAAGCATCTGAGGGCTGCCCAGGTGCTGGGCACTATACCTGGGTCTCACCGCACCTGCTCCACAGCAGAGGAAGCAGAGGTATGGGAGGGGAAGGCAGGAGCCAAGTCTCCTCCCTCCCTCCACCCCAGCCCTGCCCCTGTTAAGAGCCCAGGCTGTGGGTGCTCCTTATATAGGCGCTTCCACCCAGGTTGATCCCTGAGACGGGACCTTGGGACACCAGGGAGCCTTGTTCACCCTGTCACTTTATTACATTTACAAGATAACTTGACTTAAAAAATGCTGAAGTGATAAATGCTTTCTGCACAAAATTTAAAAACAAACAAAAACGACCAGCCCTGAAACCCATCTGTTGCACTGTGCAAACCACTCTGGTTCCTCAGGGTGGAGGCTGAGCTCCTGCTGAGGGATCTGGTAGGGGGTGGCACAGGGGCAGGTACCCTCCTGGCTAGCCTGAGCCCAGAGAACTCAGGAAGCAGGGTGGACATTTGCCTCCACACAGAAGTGAGTGAGGAAAAAAGGCTCCAGACCTCCAGAATTTTTGCTTTGTGATGCAAATCTGAATGGTCTAGTGGTTTTCCCTACTTTTCAATTTAAGTCTGAATTTGGCAATAAGGAGTTCAAGATCTGAGCCACAGTCAACTCCCGGTCTTGTTTTTGCTAACTGTATAGAGCTTCTCCATCTTTGGCAGCAAAGAATATAATCAATCTGATTTTGCTGTTGACCATCTGGTGATGTCCATGTGTAGAGTCTTCTCTTGTGTTGTTGGAAGAGGGTGTTTGCTATGACCAGGGCGTTCTCTTGGCAAAACTCTGTTAGCCTTTGCCCTGCTTCATTCCGTATTCCAAGGCCAAATTTGCCTGTTACCCCAGGTGTTTCTTGACTTCCTACTTTTGCATTCCAGTCCCCTATAATGAAAAGGACATCTTTTTTGGGTGTTAGTTCTAAAAGGTCTTGTAGGTCTTCATAGAACTGTTCAACTTCAGCTTATTCAGCGTTACTGCTTGGGTCATAGGCTTGGATTACTGTGATATTGAATGGTTTGCCTTGGAAACGAACAGAGATCATTCTGTCATTTTTGATTGCATCCAAGTACTGCATTTCAGACTCTTTGGTTGATCATGATGGCTACTCCATTTCTTCTAAGGGATTCCTGCCCACAGTAGTAGATATAATGGTCATCTGAGTTAAATTCACCCATTCCAGTTGATGCTGTCAAAGCGCTACACTCAATATGCCAGCAAATTTGGAAAACTCAGCAGTGGCCACAGGACTGGAAAAGGTCAGTTTTCATGCCAATCCCAAAGAAAGGCAATGCCAAAGAATGCTCAAAATACTGCACAATTGCACTCATCTCACACACTAGTAAACTCGTGCTCAAAATTCTCCAAGCCAGGCTTCAGCAATACATGAACCGTGAACTTCTAGATGTTCAAGCTGGTTTTAGAAAAGACAGAGGAACCAGAGATCAAATTGCCAACATCTGCTGGATTATTGAAAAAGCAAGAGAGTTCCAGAAAAACATATATTTCTGCTTCATTGACTATGCCAAAGCCTTTGACTGTGTGGATCACAATAAACTGTGGAAAATTCTGAAAGTGATGGGAATACCAGACCACCTGACCTGCCTCTTGAAAAACCTATATGCAGGTCAGGAAGCAACAGTTAAAACTGTACATGGAATGACAGACTGGTTCCAAATAGGAAAAGGAGTACGTCAAGGCTGTATATTGTCACCTTGCTTATTTAACTTATATGCAGAGTACATCAAGTCACTCCAGTACTCTTGCCTAGAAAATCCCATGGATGGAGGAGCCTGGTAGGCTGTAGGCTGTGGGGTCGCTAAGGGTCAGACACGACTGAGTGACTTCACTTTCACTTTTCACTTTCACACATTGGAGAAGGAAATGGCAACCCACTCCAGTGTTCTTGCCTGGAGAATCCCAGGGACGGGGAGCCCGGTGGGCTTCCATCTATGGGGTCACACAGAGTTGGACATGACTGAAGTGACTTAGCAGCAGCAGCAGAGTACATCATGAGAAACGCTGGGCTGGAGGAAGCACAAGCTGGAATCAAGATTGCCGGGAGAAATATCAATAACCCCAGATATGCAGACGACATCACCCCTATGGCAGAAAGTGAAGAGGAACTAAAAAGCCTCTTGATGAAAGTAAAAGAGGAGAGTGAAAAAGTTGGTTTAAAAGCTCAACATTCAGAAAACGAAGATCATGGCATCTGGTCCCATCACTTCATGGGAAATAGATGGAGAAACAGTGGAAACAGTGTCAGACTTTATTTTTTGGGGCTCCAAAATCACTGCAGATGGTGATTGCAGCCATGAAATTAAAAGACACTTTCTCCTTGGAAGGAAAGTTATGACCAACCTAGAGAGCATATTAAAAAGCAGAGACATTCCTTTGCCAACCAAGGTCCGTCTAGTCAAGGCTATGGTTTTTCCAGTGGTCATGTATGGATGTGAGAGTTGGACTGTGAAGAAAGCTGATCGCCGAAGAATTGATGCTTTTGAACTGTGGTGCTGGAGAAGACTCTTGAGAGCCCCTTGGACAGCAAGGAGAGCCAACCAGTCCATTCTAAAGGAGATCAATCCTGGGTGTTCATTGGAAGGACTGATGATGAAGCTGAAACTCCAGTACTTTGGCCACCTCATGCAAAGAGTTGACTCATTGGAAAAGACTCTGATGCTGGGAGGGATTGGGGGCAGGAGGAGAAGGGGATGACAGAGAATGAGATGGCTGGATGGCATCACCAACTCGATGGACTTGAGTTTGAATGAACTCCGGGAGTTGGTGATGGACAGGGAGGCCTGGCGTGCTGTGAATCATGGGGTCACAAAGAGTCAGATACGACTGAGCGACTGAACTGAACTGATGGAAATCTATCTGTAGCTGTTCTTAACATAAATAGGATCATGTAATAGGCCCTGTTTTGCTTCCTGATCCTCTGGGGGCTGGTGAGGAAGTGGAGATGGTGTCTTGGCCAATTCACTCTCCGTTGTCTGGCCTTACAGATCTACCTCTATTTCGGAGTCAGGCCCAGTTCAGAAGAGAGGAGATGGAGGCAGAGAGCTCCAGCCCTGCCCCCTTTTGAGAAGGGAGGGGTGAGGGGCTGGTCCTGGGGTAGAGACTCCATAGGTGGATGATGGCCCCTGTGGATACTGCAATGGGTGCAGGCAGTGGCCATTGGGTGGATTATCCCAGCGGGGAGGCCTCCTAGGGGAAAGCAATTTTTTACTGTGAGAGCTGAAGCGACTTCCCTCCCTTCCTCTGTTGCCCTTTATTCCTGTCGGCCTGGACCCGCAGGTCATAGCTCCTCCGGACGAAGGGAGAAGGTCTTGGACCCCCATGGTTCTGCCAAGGAGGAGGAGAGAGAGGTTCAGGAAGTCTGGGGGGTGGTGTGGAGGCCTTGCTGGACTGCTTAAGTCCTCAGCAACCCCTTGACACTAGGAGCAGAGCCCAGGGATTGCTCTAAAGTGGCTCCCACGGCCACATCTGGAGTCAGGTTTTTGCACTCTCACCTCTGCGTTCCTCTGGGAGGGGTCCTCTCAGGTGGGCTGAGCCTACATTGGAGCAAACATGTCCCTAGCAGCCCCTGGGGACAGAGTGCATCACCCAGCTAATTTAAAGTCTTGGGGCTGGTTCTCATTGGTTGGCTTCGATCACATGTCCAACCCCAACCAATCACAGTAAAGCTCACAGCGAGACGTGGGTCACTTGTGTTCTGGGCTCACTGTGGTTCCAGCCATCCCTCCAGCAAGCAGGTGGCAGAGGGCACAGGGATGGCCTGGGTAAGATTCTCAGGAGAGGGGCCCAAACAGTGGGAGGATGTGGACCACCAAGGCCTCCCAAGTGGCCCAGCCAGGACGGCACCTGCCTAGCAGACAGGAGACACTGGATGGAGTGGCCTTCACCCTGGTGCTGCCCCCTGATCTCCAGACAGCTGCAGCCGCGGGGCAGCATGGGGAGGAGGCTGAGTGCAGAGCCTGCGGGAGGGAGACGTCAGGCAGCCCGCTCCAGGCTGAGATCAATGCCTGCTTCCTGACCGGCTGGGCAGGACTCAGTGTCCTGTTTCCAGGACTGTCCTCCGTTCCTGGAGTTCTGTTCTCATCAGATAGATGCTGAGGGTCAGCCCAGGGCCTGCAGGTGCCCGGGGATAGAGGAATGCATGGCCAGGAGCTCCCAGCTGTCTCTTTCTGGACCTCTCCCTGCAGTCATGTCTCCACAGCACCCCTGACAGAGGACCTTAGCCTCAGCCTGCGCACCTGTCACGTCCTCCCCAGGCAATCCCTTCCTACTGTTCTGGGGCTGTGGGCTATGAGCATGCTATCCCTGCCCTCATACAGCTGACATACCTTGGAGGAGACCGACAGTAAACAAGATGCTGCAGAAAGTGGCCTGCTGGGAAGAAAGCAAAACAGGGGAAGGGAGGCTGTGGGCAGGCCTCTCCAAGAGGTGCCCTGAGGTGCCCCTGAAGGAAGAACAACCTGGGAGGAGGGCTCAGCAGCAGAACCAAGCTGGTGGTGTCTGGGATCTGGATGGCCAGGCAGTGTGTCGGAAACAGGGAGGCTGAGAGTGGGGAGCATTGGGACTTTGGTTCTCTGTCCTGCCCTGAGAGGCCGTGAGCCTGTTGTATGTTTTGAGGGTTTCCCGCTGAGGAAGGAGAGACCTGGGCAGGTTCCTGGGAAGAGGCAGTTCCTGGGGCTGTGACACTGAGAGGAACCTTGGGAGCCTCAGGGCGGCAGCCTGCAGGGCGAGGTACCAGTGAGGCACTGCCTGGTTTTCACATCCCAGTCACTGGTTAATTGACACTGGTATTGTCATATTAAGATGCCAGTGTTACAGGAGCTGGCAGCTCTGAGCCTGCTGGCCACTCAGCCCAGTGAACCCCAGGCTGCAGAGTCCCCTCTTCACCAACCCCTGCTCCTCATGGCTCTGTGGCCTCAGGAGCAGCCCCTAGTCTCTGGGCCTCACACTTCTAAAATACAGTGAAGTCGCTCAGTCATGTCCGACTCTTTGCGACCCCATGGACTGTAGCCCACCAGGCTCCTCCATCCATGGGATTCTCCAGGCAAGAGTAGTGGAGTGGGTTGCCATTACCTTCTCCAGGTCTCAAATAAAGGAGCGGCTCAATTGGGCCAAGGGGCTTTTTGCCCTTCTGGCCTTTCTGTGGCTCTGAGAATGCCTGGCTCAGCAGATGTTTCTTGGACAGCAACTGTATGCCCCACTCAAGGCTGGGAGGGCCTGGGCCCCACCCTGGAGTAGAAGAGAGTATTTCAGAGTAAGGTGCGCTGGGAAGGGCTGGCTGTAGTCAAAGCTCCTGCTCATCTCACTGGCTTCTCACAGAGCTGTGGGAGGGGGTTGTTTTACAGAGAAGGAAGGGGGACCTCCCTCCCAGGGCGAGTCCAAGTTCCCCTGACTGGCCCTGCTTGGCCCCCTCCACATCAGAAGGAAGTGTGATGCCCCCCCCACTGCTGTGGGCAGTGCCCTGGAAGGACCATGAGCCCTCTGCCCACAGGTAGACAGTGCCTGCATCTGGACATGGGAGTGCCTCCCCAGGGAAGTTGGTGACCTTTGTTGCCCAGCCAAGGGCCCATAGTGGCTGCTGGTGGGTGCGATTAGGGTTAGGAATTGAGTTCCCACCTGGCAGGCAGGTCAGGAGGGAGTTGCAGAGCCTGAGGAGTCAGGCTTATACCTCTGCTGGATGACCTTGGGAAGATGCCTGCCTCTCTGGGAAATGGGTCTGATAAAGATTCTGGGGGAGGCTGGGGCCCCGGGGTCCGGCTGACTAGCTCTGAGACTGGCCCTCTGGGTGGGGGCTCTGTACTTGGGGCTTAGGGTGCCCTCGTCCCAGGACCTGCTTGAGTTCAACACAGAGTTGATCCAAGGTATTCCTGTCTATTCCCCATCTGAGACCGTTTACTGGAACTGTCTCCCAGCTGAGAGGTGTCTTGGCTCCTCCGGGGACCCTGGGTGTCTTGGGCCCCTTCCTCCTAGGGTGGTACTCTGTCCTCTGTCTTCTGGGAAACTGGGCAGGGGAGGGTGGGGAACTGAGCCACTTCCCTCCTCTGTCACCGTGAGGGAGAGGGAGGAAAAGTTTCCTGAGAGCCGTTGGTCCCCAGGGAGCTGGTCTCCGAGGAGGAAAAAACCAGGACACCAAGTACCAGTGGGCGGGGGGAGGGGCTGTGGCTGGGATCTCCTGGGATGCCCCTTTTCTCCACTGCAAGCTGTCAAGGCAAGGGCGCTCAATGTGGGGGCAGATATACTTTTGAACTCGTGAAACAGGGCTAGTGTCGTGGTAACAGTGGAGTGTGGTTGTGAGCCAGCGCTCGGCCAGCGTTCCGCCGTGAGCCTGCCGAGGGCGTTGGGAGTGCTTGGTCCTCAGTCCTCACTGTAGCTGCATGACCCGGGCGAGGAGAGTGAGGCACAGGGGGTAAGGGGATCCGCCGCCACCGCTGGGCAGAGGACCTGGTGTGGCTCCAACTCTGGACAGCCTAGGGTGAGTTTCCTTGGTGGCCTTGGCCACGCCAAACCGCCAGCTGCCTGGGGCTGGGAGCCTGGGGCTGGTGGGGCCTGTAGACCGCTCTGTCTGAACCGCCAGCAATCTGGGCGGTGGCCAGAAAGCCATCCTCCTTGGTTAGAATCCTGCAGCCAGTCTCCCTGCTGTGCAGACACATAATTATATTTCACATTAAAGGGGAAGCTGGAGGCTGAGGGGGCCAAAGAGCTCTTTGAGGCTGCTGCTCTGGACACAGACCTGCCTCCTTGGCCCAAATCTGTGGCCCCTGAGCTGAGCAAGGGTTCAGGCTGGTGATAAAATGGGGTCTCCCTTTTAGGCCAAGGTCCAGCAGGGCAGGTCTGTGTGCCGGGATGAAAGGCCTGGGCCCTGCCAATGGCTGAGAGATCTGAGGCCCAGACAATAGGCCCCAGGAGGCTTGAAGGGCAGGCCTGTGGGAACAGGCTGGGAAGAGGCAGAGGCAGGGGTGTCAAGAGAAGAGGGTCACATGGGGGGTCAGGTCCTCCGAGAAAGAGGGCAGGGGGAGGAGCACAGAGAGAAAGCAGGAGACAGGAAGAGTCAAGCAGAGCACAAGATGAGGAGGAAATTCTATTAAAGAGGGGGAAATATGTGTGTCTGAGTGTGCACGCCTGGTGTGCAACGGGAAAGGAGTCCATGGGAATGTGCAGGTTGAGATCCGTGCACAGGTGCCCTCCTGCAGCCACCAGCCTGCACGCGGAAGTATGAGTGTTTATGGCACCTGCGCACCTGCAGCCGTCATGTATGTCACAGCATGCATTCTGCATGTGTGGATCCAGCGCCCGAGCTCGTGTACTGGGCTGTGTGTGCCTTCGCCATGCACCTGTGTGGGTCCCTGGGAGGACATGCCTCCGCCTGTGTGTGTGTGTATGTGTGTGTGCGCGCGCGTGTGCACGCTCGCGCGCGCGCTTCAGTGCGCAAGTGGCTGGTGGTGTGTCTGTGTGTGGAGGGGGGCCGGGGCCAGGGACGCCCGGTCAGGCCTGGGGCTGGTGGGCGGGGGCGGCGGCGGAGCGGCGCAGAGCGGGAGTGCTCTCGGAGAGTTAGAGTTGTTGCCGAGCTGGGTTCTGGTGACAGCCGGGCGCGGAGCTGGGAGCGCGCCGAGCCTCAGTCTCCTGCCGCCTCCTCGCCCTCCATTCCACTCTCCCCGCCTTCTCCGGGCCTTGCCTCTGCCACCGCCTCCCGGGGAACCGTAGCTGAGGGCGAGCGGCCGGAGCGGGCGTGGAGGCGCGGGGCGCCTGGGCGTGGGGGAGCGCGCCGGGCCCAGCCTGGGATCAGATAGCAGCAGGCGGGGGAGGGGTTGGATCGGCCGCACGAGCCGCCGGACTGAGGGACGGAAGCCAACCGCGCCGACCGGAGCGTGCGCCCCGCGACCGGGGGCGCCGTCCAGGCGCGCGCCCCCGACCCGCGGCTGGACCGGGGCGATCGGCGGCCCAGACCGACGCGCCCCTCAACATGGAGCGCCCCCGGGGGCTGCCCTGAGGCGGCGGCAGCGATGCAGGCAGCGCGGCGGCTGCCGGGGCCAGGAACAGCCGCCCGGAGCTCGGAGGACGCGGAGCGCGCAGTGCCCAGGGCACTGACCGAGGTAAGCGCCCGGGGGCTCGGCTCCAGCTCCCCGCCGGTCCCCTCCCGAGCCGACCGAGCAAGAGAGGGTGCCGCAGCAGGGCAGGTGGGACGGCGGGCTTGGTTCGTCCTCTCGTTTTCTGTTTTTTTCTTCTTTTCCCCCTTTCTCCCCCTCCCTGGTGAGCTATCGGAGGAAATGCTGACTGCAAGCTTTTCTCCCCTGCCATGTCTCCAGCCACCGCCACCAAGGAACTTCGCTTCTTGCTAACCTTCGTCCTGGGGGCGCTCCGGGAAACTTTGAGGCGCCCACGGTCCCCTTCTGGACGACTTGCACGAAAAGATTCGGGAGGGAGCGTGGGAAGGCACTTTCGTGGGCAGCGTCAGTCTTACCCATGACCTTCTCCGGAGACCCCCCGACCGGGGTCGGGGTGCAGAAGGGAGCGCGAACTACTGGCCGCCGGGAAAATGCCCCCAGGCCCAAGGGCTGCGGGTCCTTGGAGTCGGCTCTTTCCGATCTTCTGTGCTCTAATGGAGCAAAAACATTCTGGAAACGGTGTTCTCTGTTGGCGAGTGAGCTAGCCAGCGAGTCCAGGCGCACCTTATTTTTTTTCTTTGCTTTTAGAAATCGGCCTTGATCGCGGAGCGGGGGGCCTTGGCTGAGAAGCCTGGAGAATTCGGGGCCGGGGTCCCCTCACCGTGCTGCGGTCTGCTCTGGACGTCCTGGGGCGCGGGGAGGGGCCCCGGCGACAGCAGCTGGGTGCAGATCTCCTGTGGGGCTTCAGATGGGATTCGAGGCCTGTTCTGACGAGTGTGCACATGTCATGTGAATATTTAAACTCCTGTGTTCAGAACGGGAGAGCACAGCAAAGTGTCTCTTTGGAGGTGGTCTTTAGTTCTGCCTCTCCACGGCCTGGATCTGCTAGGACCTGGCCACCCTGCTTCCCTTTTCCTGGGCTGCTCATCCTCCCGGAGCACTGCCCTGCCTGGGACCACTGCCCGCTTCTTCTCTGCTCCCCGTTGCCCAGGATGGACCCTGGAATAAAGTGCTGGGGACCTCCTGCCCCCCCCATATCCATGTCCCGTCCCACAGCCCAGGGTTTTCAGGCCCCGTTTCCTGGGAGCACAGAGGCGCCCACACGCCACTGAAATCAGCAGCCACCTCCTCGAAGGTGTGAACCCAGAAGGTGGTAGCCTCTGGCCTACCCCTCACCTGCTCCCCAGGTGCAAAGGACAGCCAGGCCCCGGATGCTGCCTGACGTAGACCCCAGCCTTGCCTTGTGCTAGTTTGCTCCTTTGCAGTGCCTCATCACAGGTCTCCGTCCCGACCGCCACCATGTGGCCAGGGAGGGCCAGGGAGGGGACAACCCATGGAGCGGTGGGGGTTTCTGGCCTTCCTGTGCTGTGGCATGCTCCCTCCTCCCTTGTGAGAAGAGCACCTCGTGCTAGATTCCCATCCCAAAGAAACTCCCCAGCAAAATCTGCCCCTCAGCTTTTGGGCAACCCCTCCCTTCCAGGTAGGGGCCTGGGTTTTGGCAGCTCCAGAAAGGGGGCATCCATCATGTGGGGCCAAGACCCCAAGGGAGAGCAGGGTGCAAGGGGGAGGGGCTTGCTTGAGCATCCTTGAGGACAAGAAGAGGGCTCCAGTGTGCGGGACAGCAGGGGAGGTCCCTCTTCTCTACTGATGTACCGCTAAGCGCATGCACTGGGCATTCTATAAATGCTGGTTGTTTACAAACACCTGTGTGTGTATATGTTTGTGTGCTCAGTCATATCCAACTCTTTGCAACCCCATGGGCTGGAGCCCACCAGGCTCCTCTGTCCATGGGATTCTCCAGGCAAGAATACTGGCATGGGTTACTATTTCCTTCTCCAAGGGATCTTCCCAACCCAGGAATCAAACCTGGGTCTCCTGTACCGGCAGGCGGATTCTTTACCACTGTGATTGGGACACACCTGGCACATCTGAATTCCCAGTCCTGGCCCTTACCTTGTGCCCCCTGTTCAGGTGAGGGTAGAGCAGAGCCCCCTCCCTAGACCTAAATGGGATGGACCTTCCCTTGGTGAAAGGGGCAGAGCCTGACTTTGTTGGTCTCTCCCTGGACCTCTTCCCATGCCCGACTGCCATTGTCAGACCCCCCTTGGGCTTCAGGTTGCTCAGGAGGGGACCTCCTGAGATATGTGCCTGGTGGAAGGATGTTCACTGAACTTTGCTGTACACGGAGGAAAAGGTGCCCAGGGAGGGGTAAGATCTTGCCCAGAGCCACACAGCTTGTCAGGAGTTTGAGCATAAAACTCCACCTTGCTCTCCCTAGGCCAGAGGGCTGCCCTGTCAGGTTTCCTGTCCCAGGGCCATGCTGTCCCCCCTCTCAAGTCTGCCCAAACAGGACAAGGTAACACTGGTGGTCCTCAGGCAGTGATAACAGGAATAGCAGTCGCGGTGACAGCAGTGCCCTGTGGTTGTGAAGCACTGGGACCGGCTTGGCTGTGGGCAGATTCCTCTGGCCTGGCGAGGCCTCAGGTGCCCTGGGCCATGGCTGGCAGTACCAAGCATGGCACCCAGAGCCTTGGCACAGTGTTTGGGGTGGAAGCAAATGCACTGTCACTCCCAGAAACCTCTGTGGCCCTTGTCTGGCTCCAGGCTGGAGGCTGCTGGAGCCCCCTCAGGGCCCACCTGAATCCCACTCTTAGCCTGCTGCTCCCAGCTCGGCTGGCCGTCCTTTTGACCGGCTTCACCTGGTGCCTGCCTGTTGCTGGGCCCCTGCTGGGGCTTTTGCTGTGAGTGACACTGGGCACATCTGCCCCTCCCCTGGGGCTGCAGCTGGAGCCTTGCCACCGCTGACCTGGAGGAGGGGCTGGGGGAGGCAGCTCATGGACAGCAAGGGGGTTGAGGCTGGGCTGGCCACTCGGAAGGTGAGGTGGGTGTGGGCTTGGTCCACAGGATGGCTGCTCCAGAGGAATTTGGCTCTGTGGTAGGGAGACAGCCAGGGGAAGGCCAGAGATGAAAGAGAGCCAGCCTGAAACTGGGCTGCGGGCAGGGCAGGAGGCTCAGAGGCTTCAGAGAAGCTGTGGGGGTGGGGATGGGGTTGGGGGTGGGGGTGAGATCAGGCTCAGGCAGGCGGGTTTTCCAGAGGATCTGGGGCCGAGAGCAGAATTGGAGCCCTCACTGGGACTGGCTGAGGGCCCAGCACTCTGCCAGCTGATTTAATTTCCTAATGGTCAGCCAGTGCAGAGGGTGGCAGTAGCTTTTGAGTCCCAGGGAGGCTCCCGGAGAGACTGGAACATGGCTCCGACCCGGAGCCCACCTTCTTGCATCTCCCAGATACCCTGCCCAGATGCATCTCTGCACCAGGCTGACTGTGGCGGCTCCTGCACCCACGGCTGGTCCCCTACAGGCCCTGGTGCCTGCCCGCCATCCCAGCTCCCAGGTTGCTGTGTCCTCAGGGCCTGGTTAAGGCCTGGCATGCAGTAGGAGCTCTGTAAATGTTCAGCGGGTCTGTGTCTGGGCTGCTTTCTCTGCCGCAGAGCCTCAGCAGAAGCGTGCTCCTGGGGTGGAGACTCTGGTGCTCTCTGCTGAGCTGTGGCCCCAGTGCAGCGTCTGGCATACAGAAGGTGATTAATAAATGGGTATTGAGTAAATGGAGACCCAGCGCTTGCCCTCAAGGATCTCTTTGTTTCAGGAGAGACTTTGGGGCAGACAACTGGGGCGTGCAGCCGGTGGTCTGACTGTGGCGAGTCACTTCTCTTGGGCCTCAGTCTGTCATCTGTGAAGTGGGATCAAAGCTCCAGGCAGGGAGGCTTCTGAGATGCCCAGGATGGGACAGTGAAATGTGAGCCTCTGTGTGTTCCTCTGGGGGGGGGGTCCTAAAAGAAATGGGGTGTGGAGTGGAGGGGCTCTGTGGTGGAGGGCATGGGCTGCTTTTGCTGTGAGTGACACCAGGCACACCTGCCCCTCCCCTGATACCTTCCTCCCCTTGGACAGGTGGGGAAACGTAGGCCCAGCGAGGGCAGGCGAGTCCCCTCCACACTCCACTGCCTCCACTCACCCCACCTGTGTCCTGCTGCTCAGTCTTCCTACCCAGCTGTTGAAGTGGCAGCTGCAAAGGCTGCATGAGGCTGTGGGGGCCCTGGGCCCCTAATTAGCCTTCAGTCACATGGCACCTCACATGGCTCTCTTGGCGTGGCCCCTTGGGTCTGGGCTCTGGACCCTCCTCATCCGGGTCCACAGGGCCCTGCAGACTGGCCCTCCTTATGCTTTTGCTTCCTCCTCCCCTCAGGTCGTCCTGCTCCCTCCCCTCTGCACCTCCAGCATGCAGGCCAGCTCCTGCCCCAACACTCCCCTGCAGATGTCCACTTGACTCCGCCCTCATCACCTTCAGGTCTTGCCTCTCTCGGGCTCCCCTGGGCAAAGCGGTCTGTCGTGTTTGTCTTGTTTCCTGGGGTCTCCCTTGGAGTGTTAGTACCTTGAGTGCTCATCTCCTGAGCTCACCTCTGGGACACAGCCTGGTCCCACCAGCTCACTGTGGCCATGGTCCCCAACTGTGGGGGCATCCTGGGGGAGAGGATGGTGGGACATGCCCACTGTGGGAGTGGAGGGTCAGCCTGTGGCCTGAGAGGGTCAGCCCCAGCTGGAGGTGGCAGACCTCTCAAGGAGCAGAGTTGGGGGAGCAGTTGAGACCCTCTGCCCCTAAAGCCTCCTCACAGCATCTTGGAGGCATTCCTCGGAGAGCTGGGCTGGGTGGGTGGGTGGGGGGAATCTGGAGATAAGATAGCGAGGTACTGAGCTCTGTGTGTGTGAACAGCCGATGGCCGAGGTCAGGGAGGGGCTGTGTGCCCCGGCTCCCCGCCCACCTCCTCTGCTTCCAGCTGCAACCCAAGCCCCCTGAGTTGGCTGCTCCAGCCTGCAATTCCCCAGCACTTAAAGCAAAAATAAATCTCTGCCAGCAGCTGGCATTCTGGGTGGTAGCAGTCACGCCACCCCCTACCCCGACCCTGTGCCTCTGGGCTCTTGGTTCCAGGCCAAGCTGGGCCAGGGGTGCCAAGGGGAGCTGGCTTCATCTGGCCTCTTTCCAGGGCTAGAGGTGCCTCTCTGGGTCACTGTCACTGGGAGGGCAGAGGTGGATGGATGCTGGCGACTCCTATGGGAGCTGGGATCTGGGGGCAGGTGGGAGCTCAGAGGTAGGGATTCCCAGGGGCCTGGGCCATGACCTTGTGGAGTCAGGGTGTGGGCAGGACCCTGGAGCCCCTCTCACATGACACCCTCAGGGTGGGCCCCTGGCTCTCACTGTCTTTGCTGGGCTCTCTTTCTGTTCTCAAAGAGCCCTGGAGGTCTCCGATGGGTGAGTTTTAGTGACACAGGCCTCAAGGAGCTCAGAATTCAGCATTATTCATTCTTCTGACAATGAAGTCTCCAACAAGCATCATTGCTATGCCCTGTGCCTGGGGCTGGGGCCTGGGAACTGATGTCTCGGTTGGGGGGATAATGAAACAAGTGAACAGACACTTAAGGAAGCATAGACTGTCATATTCTTCCGCTAATTATCACAGCTTTTTATGACAAGAGTGTTACATGCTCATGGTAAAGCATCAGACAATTTTATGGATATAAATGAATTTCTTTTTCTCAAACTTTGTCTTCCCCTCACCCCTACCACGAAGCTACATGCTCTTGTGACTGTCATTAGAGAACTTCCTGGGTTGTCCGAGTGCTTCACCAGTACATGTCGGCAGGGCCCTGTGTCTTTTTCCCCATCCCCATTTCCATGTTTCTCATCTTCCATCCCCGCTGTCCATGCTGGTTCCCCAGGCCCCATCCCCTGGGGCTTCATCCCATCTCCTTCCATGGTGTTGGCATGAGGGCTAAGTCAGAGCCTTGGGACCTTGACATCTTAGCTGTAGAATCTAGGAATTCACAGCCACCCAAGTTCCCAGGCAGTGGGCTCTGAGTTTTGGTTGTGGTCTCTTTGGGACAGAGAACCTGGAATTGCAGAACTGGTGTATCTTGGCCCTGGGAGGTGTGTTGAGTACACACCTCTTTGCTGGGGGACCTTCTTCCTCAGCCCCCTCGGGCAGTAGTTGGAGATTCCAGATCTGGCTCCATCCTTAGAAATCCTGGTTCCAGGGGCCTGGGGTGGAGCTCTGGCTTAGCACCCACGGGGAGGTCACCCTGCTGCAGTCAGACCTGGGCTGTCCATGCCTTCTGGGTCTCAGGGACCGTGTGGCCCAGCATGGACAAATGCGAGGCTTAGGCCGGTGTGTTGCCTGACCTCGAAGGGAAAGCCCTGGCCAGGTTGCTCCTCTGAGGCCCTGGGGGCAGTGGGTGGGGGGGAATCAGGCCTCTGCTTGGGACGGTCACTCTCAATCCGCCACTGAGCTTCCTGCTGGGGGCCACCATCACTCCTGTCGCTTGGTTTGGAGGAATCAGAAGGCCGGGCCCCGCCTGGCCCCACTGAGGGCCCCTGTGGGTCTGAGAGGCTGAGTTGAGAGGGCCGCCTGGGTGCTCACCCCGAGCCTCAGCAGTCCTCCTTGTGAAGTGGATGTGAGCATCACGCCTCCGTCTGGGAATCTGTTTTCTTATCCCCCTTCCGCTCCAGCTCTGCGGTCAGGGTAGCCAGGGCAGCCAGGGCAGCCTCCTCGTTCCCTGCCCCCAGCCCCTCTGCCATGCAGGCCGGAGGCTAACTGTGCCCATCACCTTGGCCCGCTGTGCCTCAAGCTGTCAGCAGCACCTGCCTGGCCAGGGTGGCCAAGTTCCCCCCAACCCCCATCCCGGCTCCAGGAGCCTTCAGGACCATTGGAGGGAATGCCTTCAAAAGTCCTTGGGGGCAGCCACAGAAAGGCCCCTTCCCTTCCCTGGGGGCTTCATAGCAGAGGAGACCCCAGCCACCCTCTTTCTTTCCTATGCTGGCCCTGCCAGCTATAGCCTCAGGGCACTTGTGGGCTTTGTCCCAATCCTGCAGCAAATGCCCTGACCCTGAGGCTATAGAGCGAGGTGACCAAGCTCTGAGTCCTGTCCTGACCCAGCTGCCCTCCTGGTTGGCCTCAGATCAGACACTGGTGGAGGGGGTGGCGGGGGAGCAGCACCCCTGGGAGCTGTGAGCTGAGCCTTTGGTCTCAGTCTGCTCATCTGGGAACTGGAAACATGAGGGCAAGTGGTTGGACAAATCTGCAGAGCTGACATGTCTGCACTGCCCTCCGTGGGGCTGCCGTCCTGCAGACAGCTAGGTCCCAAGGGGAAAATGAAAGTGGGATGGTGGGCAGCAAGTGCAGTCTGTGCTACTTGCTTCCATAACAAGTCAAAACAGACTGGGGGGCTTAAAACAGAGCAGGCTATTGTCTCTCAGTTCCAGGGCCAGAGTCTGAATTCAAGATGTTGGCAGAGTCGCTTCCTCCTCGAGGCCTCCTGGGGTTCCTTGGCTGGTAGACGTGTCCCTGCCGTGTGTCTTCACATGGCCTTCTGCTCCCTGAGTCTTCTCTCCTCTCTAGAGGACACTTGTCATTGGATTTAGGGCCATTTTCCCCTGATGACTCAGTGGTAAAGAACCCGCCTATCAATGCAGGAGACATAAGAGACATGGGTTTGATCCCTGGGTTGGGAAGATCTGGAGGAGGGCATGGCTACCCAGTATTCTTGCCTGGAGAATCCTATGGACAGAGGAGCTTGGCAGGCTACAGTCCATGGGGTCACACAAAGTCAGACATCACTGAAGTGACTTAGTGTGTGTGATCCAGGATGGTCTCATCTCCAGATCCCTTGCTTAATTATATCTGAAAAGACTCTTTACCTAAATGAACTCACATTCACAGGTACTGGGTGAACACGTGGTTTGGGAGAGCCATCGTTCAACCCATTACACGTGGTCAACCTGGGTATGCTGCCCTGCATCCTGATTTTTTTTCTTCTTTAAGAAAAATATGTAGTGTTTAGTGACTTATCTTGGAGAGAGAAGCATATTCAGTATGCTTGGTTTGTGCTACTTACCAGCTGTGTGTCCTTGGGCAGATTGCTTGACTGTTCTGTGTCTCTATTTGCTCATCTGCAAGTGGAGGTATTGATGGTCCCCACCTCATCAGACTGCTGGGAACTCTCAGAGGAAATGCACAGGAGAGGTGTGGTAGATGGCACCTTTGATCAGTACGTCCATGAGCAGAATGGTTTTATAGTCGCCCGCATATAACACTGCTATGATCACCTGGGTCCTGAGGTCCCTGTGCCAGGACCATGCAAGCAAGAAATCTGTATGTGGCCCTGCTGGGTCAGAGGGCCTGTGCCTTGGCAACTTTTAGAGCTGCTAGCGATGTGCCCTCCAGGTGGGTCGCTGCCCTGCACCTCGGAGAAAGGACGAGACTCTGTCCTTGGCAGCGCCTCCACAGGCACCTTTCTTGTTTTAGAGCCAGTGGAGCTTTTCTTCCTGTTGAAATACCTTTCTGTGGTTCCCTTCCTGGCTGCTGGCTGCTGCTACCTCCTGCTGAGCGGTTATTTCCTTAACCTTTGTCCTTCTCCACGTTGAGGTCTTTCCCAGTGCCCCTGCCACATGTGGCACCCTTTCTCATCCTGGTGGGTCCTCATGGTTAGACCCAAGATTGGAGAGCAGCTGCCCTATTTCCAGATGCCAACACTGAGGCTCAGAGAGCTCACACAGCAGCCCAGCCTCTCTTGTTTCTAATAGTCCATCTGTACCTGGAGCCTGCAGGGCCTCCTCAGGTGTCTTGGTTTCCCTGCAAGCCTGCTGTCACTGGAGGGAGAAAGTTGGGTTTCAATCTTCCTGTGCCCCTGTCCTGGCTGCATCCCTAGGCTGCCAGGCAGAGTCCCTTTGGAGATGGCTGATGTGGGATCTGCTGGCCTCAAGTTGCTGCCCCGGGAGCTTGGGTGTCCTCAGCCCCCTCCTTTGGCTCCTGGTAACCATCAGGATATTTTAGATGCTTCAGCAAAATGCCTGCCTTTGCGGTGACTTCAGCAACCCATGGTGTCACTGGGTGCCTTTATTTCTCAGGAAGTGCTCTGATGTTTCACTGAGACTTGGCACCCAAAGATAATAATGGAGATGACTGTTTACTCTGTCTTCTGGTTCCAGGCACTGCTCACAGTGCTCTCCCAAACTTTGTCTCATTTAATTCTCAAATGTACTGGCTGGGAGAGGGGCAGGGATTGAGAGATGAGGCACCAAGGGAGGCAGGCGGCCAGGTGGAGAAGCGCCGAGGCTGGAGGCCCCAGGACCTTCCAAAGACATGAGGTTCTGTAGGAAGGCCACGGGTCCTGCTGGACTCTCCCTTGAGGGAAGGCTGAGACCTGGGCTGAGGATCCAGGTGCAGTGTTGGGCATGAGCCAGGTTGGCCTGGATTTAAGTAGGGCTGCCCCTTGCCCTGTCTGTGGCTCCAGGCAAGTAGCTTCACCCTCTGAGCCTCACTATTCTGAGAAACAGGGCCAAGTCTGCCCTTTCAAACGTCATTCTGTGTGCCAGGTTTCAGGAGTATTACAGAAGCCTAGATGGTGAAGGGTTCTCAGCGGCCTGTCCATTTTACCAGTGGGAAAATTGAGGCTCAAGAAGGGGAGGGGCTGAATGACCTTCCCCCTCCATCCCCTGAGACCTCAGCCACAGGACTTGGGGCTGGTCCAATCTCCCTTGTCTTTACTCCCACAAAACTAGGATAGGAAGACAGATCATTGTTTGAGCAACTGCTCTGTGCTGAGAGGCTCATGCAAGGGAAAGATTTAGGCCAGAGCCCTGCTGAAGCTCTCAGGGTGGGGATCAGGCCTCCTTTATCCTTTCCTTAGGTAGAGGTGAGGCTCCCATCTCTCCATCAGCCCCTTGTCCCTGGAGCCCCGAGCCCTCCCAGGGCTGAGTTCTGTGCTTCTGCGTAGGTGGGAGCGCTGGACTTTCCGCAGACCTTCCCGTGAGTGCTGCTGAGAGGCTGGGATGTGGGGGCATGGCAGAGCTGCTTGCGGTGGAGCAGCGCTGCCCACCGACCCATCCCTTGTCCACTTCACTTTGGACCAAAGTTAAATGAATTCACGTGGCCTGAGTAGAAGTCCTCAGGGGCTGGGGGAGCAAAGAAGGTACCTCAGGGGAGGGGTGTCTTGCCCTGGCCCCACAGAAGGCTGTGGTGGCACCTGTGCCTCCCAGGGTGAGTGTGCAGCCAGTGAAACTTAGCCCTTCAGAACCATCCCTGGTGCCCTGGTCCCCTGCTGCCTGCTTCCTGAGCCCACCCTGTCCCTCCTGGACATGCAGGAGATGAGATTTAAAGGGCATGACCCTCTGCTGCTCTGGTGCTGCATGGACCCCTCTCTTACTCTGGTCCCAGACCCACCTCCTCCCTCTCCATCCAGATGCTGCTATCTTGGTCCTGGGGCCTGGCCTCCCCTCTAGGCTCCTGGACTCTCAGCCGACAGTGTGGCCTCCTCATTACTGAGAAAATCGAAGAGGAGCCTTCCACTTGCTCCCACTGCAGCTCCCACCTCCCGCCACCTGCACCCCTTCACCATGCCTTTATGCCTTCCCCGTGACTTCCCACCTCCCGCCGCCTGCATCCCTTTACCCTGCCTTCCTCCTGTTCCTGTGACTGGATTGTTGTGTTCCACGTCCACTCGGCCCTCCGCTCTCACCCACCCAAGGCCAGCGCTGTGGTGTCTCCCTCTCCCCGCTAGAGCCTTTTCTATGTGCTGCGCCCGTTCCTTCCAGAGGTGACCATTGAGGGCCTGCCATGGGCTGATGCTTCCTCCAAGCACCAGGACATACCAGGGGAGAAAACATAGCCCGGCCAACATCCGTTTGTAATACAAATGCTCAGTGAAATCGAGGAATTGAGGGAAACATTCTCAACTTGTTAAAGGCACCTACAGAAATCTAGAGCTGACACCCCACTGAACGATGAGAAACTTCCCACTAGGATCAGGAGCAAGGCAAGGAAGTCATCTCTCACGACTGCTTCTTAACGTCTTATTGGGGATCCTGGCTAAGGAGGTAAGAAAAGGAAATAAAAGATATACAGATTGGAGAGGAAGACATAAAACTATCTCTGTCCACAAATGACATGATCATCTTTGTAGAAAATCTGAAGAAATTGACACAAAAGCTCCAGGAAGTATTTCTGTGCTCTGTGCTAAGTCGCTTCAGTCGTGTCCGACTCTTTGTGTCCGACCCCATGGACTGTAGCCCACCAGGCTTCTCTGTCCATGGGATTCTCCAGGCAAGATTACTGGAGTCGGTTGCCATTTCCTTCTCCAGGGGATCTTCCCAACCCAGGGATCGAACCTTGTCTCCAACATCTCCTGCACTGACAAGCAGGTTCTTTATCACTGAGCCACCAGGGAAACCCATGGAACTATCTAGATTGGTGCAAATGTAATTGCAGTTTCAGATGTGAATTTTAAATCATTATAACTAGGTTCAAACACATCTTGATTACTCAAAATAGGAACCATTACAATCAATATATTTTTGCCAGTGAGAAATAAGGAAATCAGCGTGTTTATTCCTGTAGCATAAAAACCCATGTTTTGTGATTAGATGAACTCTTGGTGCTTTTGAACTGTGGTGGTGGAGAAGACTCTTGAGAGTCCCTTGGACTGCAAGGAGATCCAACCAGTCCATCCTAAAGGAGATCAGTCCTGGGTGTTCATTGGAAGGACTGATGTTGAAGCTGAAACTCCAATATTTTGGCCACCTGATGCGAAGAGCTGACTCATTGGAAAAGACCCTGATGCTGGGAAAGATTGAGGGCAGGAGGAGAAGGATGAGATGGTTGGATGGCATCACCAACTCAATGGACATGGGTTTGGGTGGACTCCAGGAGTTGGTGATGGACAGGGAGGCCTGGTGTGCTGCAGTTCATGGGGTCGTAAAGAGCCGAACACGACTGAGCGACTGAACTGAACTGAACTCTTGGAAAGCATTTTCTGCCTCCTGCTGGCTGTGGAAGTGTTTTCCCTGCAAAAAGCTGTTGAGAAGCTTCAAGAAGTGGTGGCTGGCGAGAGGTCAGGTGAATATGGCGGATAAGGCAAAACTTCGTAACCCAAGTTGTTTAACTTTTGAAGCACTGGTTGTGTGACATTCAGTCTCATATTGTCATGGAGAATAATTGGGCCCATTCAGTTGACCAGTACGGCTGCAGGCACTGCAGTTTTGGGTGCATCTCTTCGATTTGCTGAGCACACTTCTCAGATTTAATGGTTTCACCAGGATTCAGAACGCTGTAGTGGATCAGATGGGCAGCAGACCACCAAACAGTGACCGTGACCTTCTTTTGGTGAAAATTTGGCTTGGGAAGTGCTTTGGAGCTTCTTATCGGTCCAGCCACTGAGCTGGTCGTCACCAGTCGCCATATAAGATCCACTGTTTGCCACATGTCACAATAATCTGATAGAGAAATGGTTTGCTGTTGTTGCATAGAATAAGAGAAGATGACACTTCAAAACGATGTTGGTTTTGGTCAGCTCATGAGACACCACTTATTGAACTTTTCATCTTTCCAATTTGCTTCAGACGCTGAATGACTGTTAATGGTTGACACTGAGTTCCCCGGCAACTTCTCCTGCAGATGTGAGAGAATCAGCTTTGAGGACTGCTCTCAGTTGGTTGTTATCAACTTGCGATGGCAGACCACTATGTTCCTCATTTTCAAGGCTCTCACCTCCTTTGCAAAACTTCTTGAACCATCCCTGCACTGTACCTTTGCTAGCAGTTCCTGGGCCAAATGCACTGTTGATGTTTCAAGTTGTCTCCACTGGTTTACGAACCATTTTGAACTCGAATAAGAAAACTGCTTGAATTTGCTTTTTATCTAACATCATTTCCATAGTCTAAACTACATATAACACAAAGAGCAAGTAATAAGCCATTAGCAAAAAAAAAAATAGAGCAAAATATGTGCGTTGAAATGATATATAACATAACCGCATTTATTTAAGAATGTATTCCAATATCAGATGGTGAAGGTTAACAATGCAAAACTGCAATTACTTTTGCACCAACCTAATATGAGTTTGAGTGAACTCCAGGAGTTGGTGATGGACAGGGAGGCCTGGCGTGCTGTGATTCATGGGGTCGCGGAGAGTCGGACACGACTGAGCGACTGAACTGAATTGAACTGAATAATAAGCAGTTAAAGCAAGGTTGCAGGATACAAGGTTAATGTACAAAAGTCAATCACTTTCATATACACTGGCGGTAAACAAGTGAAATCTAAAATTAAAATCACAATACCATTTGTATTAGCACCCCCACAACGAAATTGTGCTGTGCTTAGTCACTCAGTTGTGTCTGCCAGGCTCCTCTATTGATGGGGATTCTCCAGGCAAGAATACTGGAGTGGGTTGCCATGCCCTCCTCCAGGGAATATTCCTGACCCAGGATCAAACCTGGGTCTCCTGCATTGCAGGCAGATTTTTCACCTTCTGAACTACCAGGGAAGCCCATGAATACTGGAGTAGGTAGCCTATCCCTTCTCCGGGGGATCTTCCTGACCCAGGAATAAAACCTGGGTCTCCTACATTGCAAGTGGATTCTTTAACACCTGAGCTACCAGGGAAGCCCTCAAAGAAACTACCTAGATATACATCCAACAAAACTCTAATGAATGAAATCAAAGGAAAGCTAAATAAATGGAGAGATATTCCATGTACATGGATAGGAAGACTCAATATTGTTAGATGTCAGTTATTCCCAGCTTGATCTATAGGTTCAATGTATCCCAATCAAAATCCCAGAAAGTTATTTAGTAGATATTGACAAGCTAATTCTAAAGTTTATATGGAGAAGTGAAGGACCCAGAACAGCCAACACACTATTGAAGGAGAAGAACCAAGTTGTAGGACTGATGCTAACTGACTTAAAGACTTACTATAAAGCTACAGTAATCAAGACAGTGTGGGATTGGCAACGGAACAGACAGATAGATCAATGGAGCAAAATAGAGAGCCCAGAAATAGACACACACAAACATAGCCAACAGATCATTGACAGTGGAGCAAAGGCAGTACAGTGGAGCAAGAATAGTCTTCCAACAAATAGAGCTGGAATCACTGGATGTCCACATGCAAAGAACTTAATCTGGACACAGACCACGTTACCCTTCACCAGACTGGGTCATAAATGTAAGGCACAAAGCTATGAAACTCCTAGAAGATAGTGTAGGAGAAAACTAAGATGACCTTGGGTATAGTTAACGGCTTTTTAGATGCAATATCAAAGGCATGATCCATGAAAGAAATAATTGACAAGGTGGATGGACTTCATTAAAATTAAATGCTCTGGGAAAGATGATGTCAATAGAATGAGAAGGCAAGCTTCAGACAGGGAGAAAATATTTGCAAAAGACACATCTGATCAAGGGCTGTCATCCAAAATAAACCCAAAACTCTTAACACTCAGCAATAGAGAACAAATGACAGACAGTAGAAAAAAAATGGACCAGCGACCTGAACAGATACCTCAGCAAAAGAAGATATACAGATGGCAAGTAAACATATGAAAAGATGCTCTATATCATTTATCTTCAGGGAAGGGTAAGTCAAAACAACAGTGAAACACTGCTCCATGCCTTTAGAAGGGCTGGCGAGGAGGTGGAGCAACAGGAACTCTCATCACTGCTGGTGGAATATAAATGGTACAGTCACTTTGGAAGACAGTTTGGCTGTTTCTTATAAAACTAAACATACTTTACCGTATGACCCAACAATGATACCCCTTGGTATTTACCCAAGGAAGCTGAAAACTTATATCTACACAAAACCCTGCATGCAGATGTTTCTAGCAGTTTTATTGGTTATTGCTAAAACTTGGAAGTAACCAAGATGTCCTTCAGTAGGTGATGGATAAATAAACTGTGGTCCACCCTGACAGTGCAGTATCCTTTAGCGCTAAAAAGAAACGAGCTCTGAAGCCATGAAAAGACGTGGAAGAACCCAAATGCATACTTAGCCATATGCATGAAAGAAGTGAAAGAAGCCAGTCCTGAAGGGCTGCATGCTGTGCCATGTGATTCCAGCTACCAAATGTTCTGGAAAAGGCAGACCTATGGAGACAACAGGCAGATAGGTGGTTGCCAGGGGTGGAGAAGGGGAGATGGATAGGCAGAGCATGGAGTTTTTAGGGCAGTGAACTGTCCTGTGTGATACTGTCATGGCAGATACAAGTTCATTTGTCCATTTGTCCAAATCCACAGGCCATACAGCACCACGAGTGGGTCCTGATGTAACCTGTGGACCCTGGGTGATGTTGACGGGCCCAGGGAGGGCCATGGGTCATAGCGAAGGTCCTGCTCTATTGAGGAATATTGATGATGGGGGAGACTCTGCATGTGTGGGGTCAGGGTAAATGACAACTCTCTGTTCCCTCCCCTCAATTTTGTTGTAAACCTAAAACTGCTCTAAGAAACACTCTTGAGGAAAAAAGAATCCCGGCCCTCACATGTCCGTGGGCGACTGAGTTAGTGACCAGAGAACCTGTGAGAGGGCAGGGTCATCTGAGCAGAGATCCATGTGGACTTGGGGAGGAACCAAGAGGGGGCCTGAGGGGAGAGGCTGGGGTGGATGCTGTTCACCAGGTCAGGTGTGGGTTCATGTCTGTTTGGTGTGTGCCCTCATAGGAGTGGATCACAGTGAACTGAGGAGCCCCTGAGCCCCGTGTCACTGGGAGTGCGATGGAGTCACGTCACCCACTCCAGACCAAAGTGGAGCCATGGGAACCCTGGGTCCCACAGGCCTGGCACACAGTAGGCACTCAGCGTGTGCTCACTTAAGGGGCACAGTTGTGGACGTGTGTATGCCCTGCAGTGCCCAGTCCCCCATGCGGGCTCCCCACAGAAGGGTGGGTCTGCCTGCTGCAAGGAGGGCAGAAAGGCAGGCAGGGGACAGGAGCCCCTCCTGTGGCACCCCTCAAAGGCTGCAGCTGCTCCAGTGGGAGGCGGGGGCCCAGCTGGCCCCCCACCCCCTAATCAGCCTGTCAGCACTGAGGAGCTGGCAGGAGCTCCCATCAGCACTATGCTGGTGGCTGGATTTGGAGGGAGTCCAAGCCACCTGGCTCCCCTTGGCTTGGGGTGCGGGTGCTGTGGGAGTGCAGGGTCTCACTGACCCCCACCCTCCTTTCTGTGTCCCCCTCCTCACAACACAGCATCCTCAGGGTTAGAGCCCAAGCAAGTGAGTTCAGAGGGTAGGCTTGGGACCAGTCTTGTAGGCAGGATCAGGCTGGTTGAATGGTAAACAGTGTGGACGGACAGTGGGCCGGAGGGTTGCTTGGTTGTGTGTTCTGTGGCTGTGCAGGGCCGTGACTGTGTGGAGGGCATGTGTCTGAGTGTGTAAGCAGTCGTGAGGAGTTCGTGCACTGTGACCAGTGAAGCGGATGCAGCCGATGGTGCGGGGGGGAGAGCTGTGCCACTGTGTGTGCGCAGCACCTGAGGCTTTGGGCCCCACTGCCCCTTGGGTCGTGCTCAGACCCTCAGTAACTTTTGGGTCCCAGTGCCTTCTGCTGTCCCCCGTCCTGCACTCTATCCCAGCACCTCCCCAGCTCATGGGTTTTCTGACCCCGTCACCCCTCCATCCCCCCTCCCCAGCTGCAGGGAGGCTGGGCTCCTGGGTCTCAGGAAAGCATGCTCCTGGAAGCTTCTGCTGCCTTGGGCTTTCGTGGGTGTTGATGCATGGCTTCCCTGAGGTGACCTCTGGAGGTGCCAGTGCTTTTCTTACCCCATTTACAGAGGAAGGCACGAGGCTCAAAGGGGTTCGGGGACTTTCTGGGGCCCTGAGGTGCCTCTCTGAGCCTCTGTCTAGAAGTCTGGCTGTGGCTGACAGAGTAGCCTTCAGAAGCCCGGCTTCAGGGCCCCAAATGGTCTGTCCCCATATCCCTGGCTACTTGTAGGGCCGGCCTGTTCACCTCGCCCCCATGCTGCCCTTGCTCATGGGCACACAGTCTCTGCAACTCCCTGCCTTTGTGCCAGGCCTGGTGCCTTCTCTTCTTTGCTTATGGGGCCATCGCTGTCTGCTGGTTGTTAACCTGGTGCCAGGGCCTTTAATGCCCCCCTGGGGGCCTGAGACCCCTGAACCGGTGACCTGTCAATAGGAGGTAGAGGCCTGAGTGGCAGGAGGCTGGTGGACCCTGGACAGTTAGGACCCCCTGCCCTTCCTTCCACAGCTGATGGCTGAGTGCCCACTACCAGGTGCTGGGCTTGTCCCTACAATCAGAGCAGGCCACAGAGACCCAAATGCAGCCTCCAGGTGCGTCCTGCTCCATCTTCCAGCCTCCATGTCTGCACTGAGGGTCTACATTGGGGCTAGAATGTGGTTTCCCTAAGCTCGGGGCTGGGAGTGCCACCAGGGCTCAAGGGGTCTGTTGCCATTGCTGGTCACAGCCCACATGGTCTTCAGCGTTCAGAGGCCACCTCCCCATGCCTCAGTTTCTTCTGATGTCAAAGCAAGACTCTGGGAGACTTAAGGGAGAGCAGCGAGATAAAATCCTGGTGGGCGTGCACACTCATTTCTGGTTCTACACACAGACATCATCCTTCACCCCTGCCCGGCATTGTGCTGGGTGACTCCAGCGATGAATCAGATCAAGAAGCTCGGGATACCTAGTATGGCCAGGGTTTGTGTGACACAAAGAAACCCAGGGGCCATGGATGGTTGGGAGTGGCCCCAGACTCAGGCCAAGGGATGAGGCAGAAGTTGGCCAGTGGCTGGCACCCTGCCAGTGGGAGCTGCTGGGGTTCAGCATTGCCAGAGGCGAACCATCGGAAAATGTGCATTCATCTTCTTTCCAGAAACCCTTTCTAGGCGCTGCTGGGGCCACAGAAAAGGGCTGCCTGGACATGCTTGAGGACTTCTGGGTCCTGGCAGGCCTGGAAACAGACCACGAGCGCACAGCATGGCCAGTGCTGGAGTGAGTGGGTCCCTCCTGCTGTCCCCCTGGTGCCTGGCACAGAAATGCTGCTGCTGCTCATGGTGGTGATCGTGGTCACTCTTCTCTAGGCTCTTTATGAACTTATCAGTCCTCAAAGCAGTCACATCTGAATGCCCGTACATTACAGATGGGGACCCGAGGCCCTGTGAGGCCAGTGACTTGCCCAGGGCCTGGCCTTGTCTGAGCTGCAACCCTAGGATTGCACGTAGTCAGCACACAGGCAGGGTTGTGGACTGACTGGGGGAGGGTAGGGAGGGGCTGTGCCCTGTGGCCGGGGCACTTCGGGCCTTCATTGGGCCCCAGAGGGGACGCCCAAGTGGAGGTGTCCCTCAGAGGTGTCTGCTGCCCTGGCCTTGGGGTCGAGTGGAATGAGGAGCTGTTTGGCTCTCAGGCACTTGCTGAAGCTGGAGTGGAGTCCAGCACACACCTGGACAGGCCTGCGGGAAGGCAGGGAGACCATGGCTCAGAGGGGCTGCCAGGTGCCTAGACATGCAACTAAGGAGTCAGAGATGGAATTTGAGCACAGAACTGGCACACTGCAAAGCCCATGCAGCTCTGTGGGTCACAGGTGGGCTGCTTCCCACTTTGCAAACGTCAGCACAAAAGCCTACCCTGTGGCCACAGGCTGAGTGGTGACTGTGTAAAGGCCCAGTGCTAGGCCCCATGTCTCAAGGGCCCAGCCCTTCTAGGGGGCCTGTCTGCACCTGTCTTACAGATGAGGACACCAAGGCCTGAGAGGGGCCCGCACTGCCCTTCGGTAGCCAGAGTTCTAGCTGGCTCAGTTCCCAGGGTCTCAGGAGAAGCCAGGGATTATGGGATGCCTGGGGGATGGGCAAGGGATTCCCGGAATCCCCCATCCAGTGCTGCTGTGGCCTAGTGAGGGGCCCCTTGTCTGTGAGGGTGATGGTCAGAGGTTAGCAGTAGGATGCAAGTCTCTTCACACTTGTCCCTGTGCTGACAGCTGGGCCCTTGGCAGCACCAGAGCCCGGCAAGCTGGCCTCCACAGCTGTCTGGAAGGTGGGCTGGGTATTGAGGCAGGGCCACCTTGCAAAGTGAAGGGGACCCTCATGGCTTCTGCTTCAGGTAGCAGTGGGGACTGGCTATGCTGAGCCATTCTCTCCCCCAGGGGCTGCTCCCTGCACTCACTGGAGGGTCATCAGGGCATGGATTGGGGCACATTACCAGGCAGGGTCATATGTCTGGCTTCCCTTCCTGGCTGCATGACCGTGGGCAAGTCCCTTCACCTCTCTGAGCTTTAGTTTCCTCTTCTGTAAAACAGGAATTGTAATGAGTCCCCTGCCTCTGGGACTCAACTGGGGAGGTGTGTGCCGGGCAGCAAAGGCCCAGTCTTTGGGGGCGGCCTGGCAGGGGGTTCGTCCCCAGCTCTGCGTCTTCTAGGCTGTGTGGCCTTGGAGAAGTCACTTTAGCTCTCAGTTTCCTTATCTGTCCTCTGGGGACAGCAGCAGACCCTCCCTCAAAGGGCCTTCTCGGGACGCAGTGAGCAGGCAGGGCAAAGCCCCTGTAGCTGTGAGCGGAGTCTGGCCCAGGCTCCTGAGCAGAGTGTGCACCTCCACTCTGCCTGACGCTGCCGGGTGGCTGCCTGCGGGGAGCGGCGCCCGGCTGGTTCCGTCTGATGAGATATAAATAGCGGGCAATGTTTGCGAGCGAGGATCCGCCTCCCTCCCCAGCCGCCAGGGCAGCGAGGCTGACGAGCTGGTCGTGGGGACGGGAAGGGGACGGGAGTTCGTGAATAAATCATCACACGACCCGGGTTAGTGCCCCGGTCTCAAGGCGGCGGTGCAGTTAGCGCCGCCAACAGGCGGGAGAGGGTGACGCGCGCGGCTCGGCCCAGCGGCCCTGATGTGCCTGGCGTCTGGAGCGCCCTCTTCTGGGGCCCGGTGAACCTGCAGGGCGGCCCCACCCAGTCCCGTCCCTGCCTGCTGCCTTCCCAGGTGGACTCCCGGGTCTCCGAAGGGACCCCGCACCACGGACTGCCTGCCCACTGGGTCGAGCACTCGTGTCCTGGCTCTGGAAACCCTCACTGACTCAAGGACAGACAGGCCAGGCTGCGAATGGAGCCTGGGCCAAGCCTGGCCCTCTCAGCCCTCCTGATCCTCTTTGTGTTCAGTGGTTTGATTTTTTTTTTTTCTTTTAAACCAAGGCCGCCCCGGCTTAGCCAGCTCCTGCCCCATTACCAGGGTGACCAGGCCAGCCATGTCCTTCACCCCACAGCTGCAGCCAGGTTCAGGTGAGGGACTAAAGTGCATGCACATGCATGTAGCCTGAACATGTGTGCATGGCTGTGTCACACCTCCTACACACGTGTGTACACACAGCTCACACATACAGATACACGCGCGCAAGAACAGACACATGGAGACTCACCCCATGGTGTCCAGCCCTGGTGTGATGGAGGCACAGATGTGCCCTCGTGAGGACACAGCCCAGGCCCCTTTGCTGATGTTCCCAGAGGAGCAGGGGTGTGTAGACGCACACCGGTCAGTGTGTAAGCTTTGTTTCTCATGCCCTGGTCTCTGAATGATCGCCACCTCTGGCCACGCATCTGTGCGATGAACCACAGCACCCTATCTCCCGGCCACTGCAGCCTCCAGCTCCCACAGCACCTGCGTCCAGCTGCTGTCCTTCTCTGGTCACCTCCCAAGTAAACTGTCTGCTCCCAAACCCTCCACTCTAGATCTGTTTCTGGGGAAACAAACTGGGGCCACATGCGTGCACACTCTGACGCTCCTGGCATCACACGCACCCACACCCTAGGCCGTCTGTCCACACAGGATATGGGCACATGTGTGTGCATACCTTTGTGTGCTGGACTGGGGTCTGGGCACTGTGCGTAGACTAACAGGCAGGCAGTAGAACTGGGTCCCTTTCAAGGATCTGGAAGTGAGACAGGGATTAGTCATATAAACAGGTAGCTCAGATGTAGAGGAGGGCAGGCTGGAGCTGGCAAGGCCGGGACCATGTGCAGAAGGACTCCCCAGCCCCGGCCGCTGGCAGTGCTGACGGTGTAGATGAAGGCGGGAGCAGCCTCCCAGTCCCTTGGCTTCTGGTCATGTGCCCCAGCCCCTGGGTACGCACGACCTCTCCAGGATGCCCGGCTTGAGGATGGCACTGACTAGCCTGTAGCTTTGGGGCACTGTATTCTATCTCTGACCCTGTTGCTTCCTCTTGGGGCAGAGTCTCAGGATTGTTGAAAGGTGCACACAGTTGGTGCTAAATAAAAGTTCCAGGTAGGAGAAAGCTTTTCCTGGGGCTCTCAGTGGCCACCCTTCCTGCTCTTGGGGAAACCGCCCCCACAGTCTACCTCCTGGGCACAGGCTCAGAGAGGGCCAGTGGCTCAAGGCCACACAGCACACCAGGGCCTAATACAGTCCAGACCCCACCCCCCTGTCCCCTAGTCTTGGGCTCTCTGCAGCCCCTGGCCTCCCACAGTACTGGTTTGCCATGAAGGAGAGGCAGCTGGGGAAAGCTTCCTGTAGGAGGCAGTCCTGAGCCCCTTGGAGAGAACTGTGGTTTTTCCTGGAGATATTGGGGCCAGACATGTGGTCCGTGCCTGAGTCTTGGTTTCCATGGTCCTGAACCTGGACCCCAGTGGCTCCTGCCCAGCTCCAGGTGGGCCGGCTGTGCGGCCCTGAGCCCGGTGCTCGCCCTCTCTGAGCCCCGTCTGTTGTGAGTATCTGAAGGAGCCACAGTGTGAATGGAAGTAGCACGTGCCACGATGTCCACGCGGGTGCGCAGTTCCAGTGGTTAGGGTTGGAAAAGCTTCTGTGGCGGAGGCCAGTGGGAGGCCGTGTGGGTCAGAGGCTCAGACGCCCTCTAGCTTGCTGGCTTCCCACCCTGAGCCTCAGTCTCCTCGAGCAAGGCAGGGTGTGGGAGCGTTTCGTCCAAAAGCCATTTCTGGGGCGTGGATTGTTCTTACTGCTGGCAGATGAGAAAGAGGAGGCTCGGGTGCCCCGGCACACGCAGCTCTAACCCCGCTGCCTCCCTCCAGTTCCTTGAGCACATGGAGCAACATCCCAGCCTCAAGGTCTTTTTGCTCATATTTCCAAGAACACTGCTGTCTCCTCCTGCAGACCTCAAGTCACATGTCACCCCTTCAGAGAGGTCTTCCTGTGCCCACTCCGCTTCAGGTATGACTCGGTTCTTTCCTCCCCAGCATGGTTTTTGTCTGCCTTGCCCCCTTGGCCCTGAGCACCGTGTCTGCATACAGTGGAGGCCCAGGTGGTGTCTGCCGAGTGAGTGAATGCCCCATCCGTCGAGCAGGCAGAGGCCCAAGGCCTCGGCTGTGCTCCTGGAGCCCAGCTCTCCAGAGGATCCTGGATGGAATGATGGGTCGTCCAGAAGCCCACCCTGTTTTCCTGGATTCCTGATCTCAGAGCACAGCTTCCAGCCCATCCCAGGGTGAACCCTGGACCTCAGAGGTCTGTCAGGCCTTCCTAGTGAATCTTCTGTTCCCAAAATAAAGCCAGATTTACAAGATGAGGAGGAGGAGAAGAGGGAAGCTGAGAAAACAACTGTCCCTCTGCTCCCCTAGCAAGTGTCCAGGTCCATGGGGCACTGAGGCCAGGAGCCAGGCCGTGTCCTGCCTGACCTTTGCCTGGAAGGCCTCACACTGAGCCCAGCCTGCCGTGAAGCAAGGTGGCCCTCGGTCAGGAGGGTTCCTTAGGGAGGAGGTGGCTGGACACAGAGGGACAGAGGCCAGGTCGTGGGTGCAGGGCTTGGATCTGCTGCTCAGGGCCTGGTGATGGTGGACACAATGCTTCTCTCTGCAACTTACTTCCTCCTTGCTCAAAGACACATGGGCCATCTCACCTGGACTGTTCTTGGGTGCAGTGCCAGGCACTCAGCAGAAGCTAGGCATTTGATTCCAGGGTTCTAAGAAACATGCTGCTGGGACCTGGCAGGGAGCAGCAGGGGACCCAGGGAAATCTTGAAAGGCTTCCTAGAGGAGGCATCCTTGGAACTTGAAAGATGAAACTCAGAGCAGGGCTTTCCGAGGTGAGGGCCCAGCCCAGGCTGAGGCTCTGGGTGTGGACATTTCTGAGATGTCCCCAACTGAGGATGGGAGGTTCACATTCCCACTGTGTCTTTTTCTCTTGTTGATTTATAAGAACCTTCTATATACTAAGTATATCAGCCCTTTCTATAGCAACCGTATCATTTACCTTTCATTTTGCTTATAATGCATTTTCATGAGCAACATCATGCATATTTTTATGGTGGCCAATTTTCCAACCTTTTGTTTCGTGGTCTTTCATGTCCCAGGGTGTTCTTGTCCCTTTGTCTCAGGTCTCTACTCTCCTGTAGACACTTAGAAAATGTTTGAGACTTAAGTTGAAGGTTGATAAATTATAGCTGTAAGGAAAACAGACACCACAGTGCCTTTGCTCACTACATGGTCCCTCCCGTCCTATCTGCTCTCCCCTTCCTGCTTGGAGTGAAGTCTAGTCCAGGCCCTCCATGGAGGGACCTGTGACCCTCCTGCTTCAGGGCGAGTCAGAGGCTCAGAGAGGTGGTGGTGGGAAGGTGTGGGGGGACCAGGATATTTCCAGCTCCATGTACTAACCATCATGACCACGTGAAATAGATAACATTATTCATCCCATCTCACTGGTGAGAAAACTGGGCTCATAGACTTATATGACTTGCTCAAGGTCATCCAGGAAGGGACAGAGACAGTATGGCTTTGAAAACAAGCCATACTGCCTCTGGTTTTATACTTTCAAACTCTTCTCTGGCGCCCCATTGCCCTTGGGGTCAAGTCCAAACTCATTAAAATGACGTGCAGGGCCTCTCAGCACCTCGGTGTAAAGTGCACAGGCCCTCAGCATGTCGTCTCCCTGCTTTTAGGGTCTCTTTCCACGCCCTGCTCATCCCCAAATCCTTAGGATCCTGAATGCAGGTGCTGGAAGGGCCAGCCCTCTCGCGTGTAGTAGGAACAGAGTTCAGAGTTGGGCGAGCTTTGCCCAAGGCCCAGTGTGTGAGGAGCGGAGCCAGTGTGCACCCAGCTCTCTGGACCCCAAGTGCTCCTGGCAGTGCTGTGGTCAGTCTCAGCTGGGCCCTCTCCAGGGAGTCCCCTGCCCCCGGACTGGGTCACACTCCTCCCCTGGCCTCCAAAGGCTCTGACCGTGCCTCTGACCCTGCCTATTGTGGCTGCTACCTAGCTCGCTGTCTTCCTGCCTGATGAGGTGCCCCTTGTAGACAGACGCTGCTGGTCCATCACAGAGCCCCTGGTGCCCAGCTGAGTGCGGCAGTGAGCGAGCCCTCAGGAAAGTTTGCCTCCCAGAGGGAGGTCCAGAGAGGGACGGGGCCTGCCCTAGGTCACATAGTGAGTTTGAGCAGAGCTGAGGGCCCCATCAGTAACCCAACCCCAAGACCCCCCAGACCCCACTTGGTCCCAGGACCCAAGGAGGCCCAGGGATGGGGCAGTGTCTATAATGGCCACTCTAGCAAAGGGCACCAGGAATCTCTGTCCTCTGCTGCTCCCAGGGGCCTGGGGCCAAGGACACCCTGTCTCCCTCCTGCTCCTACTCACCATGAAAGGATGTTCTCAAGATAAAAATACCCTCGGAAGTATTTCCTGGTGCCTGGCATGACCTGTCTTCCACACTGGGGGCCAGAACTTCCTGCCCTGGCTTCACCTTGGGGCTCAGAGAGTGGACATTTATCCCTCCCGGCTGCTTGGCTCAGCCTAGCCTTGTGGTCAGTGCATCCAGCCCCTGTCTCCAGGCCATGGAATCTGAGGGACCTGAGGGGTGTGGCCCCTGTGGTTCCTGTAGCTGGCACTTACTGGGCACCCTTGCCAGAGATGACACCCCGGGCACAGAGCTGGGGGGTGGGGGCAGGGCGGCCAGACCCAACCCCTGCAGGGCTCAGGGCTCTCCTGCTTCAGTGCCTATTGGGTGCGTCCTGAGAGCAACACACCGGGCCACACAGGAGGGTGTTGTTCTCTTAGAACACTGGGATGGCCAGCATTTACTGTGCGTCTGCTGCGCTGGACACCCTCTTTGTACCCTCCCCATTTTGCAGATGAGAAGCCTGAGGCCCAGGGAAGTTCCCACTGGGAGCTAGGGGGTGATCAGGCCTCAAATGCAGGGCTGAGGCTTGCTGGCCCCTGAGTCCCACCTCCAGGGGAGACTGTCATTGGTGAGGATGGTGACTGTGGTGGTGGAGCCGCGTGGTGCCCAGCTTGTGCCCAGTGCACTTCCCCCACGGCACTGGGCGAGGCTGATCAGGACGGGGAAGGGACCTGTCCCTGACTGACAGGACGGTCCTGGGGAAAAAGCAGAGGGCTCCCCTCCCTTCCTGGGAAGCTGAGGGACAGTCTCGCTGTCATGTCAGGTCATCCCTGTCAGCTGAAGACCCTACCCCTGCTCTGACCTTCCCTGTTCTGGACTGTGGACCCCCCCCTCGGGAATATGTTTAGTGAGCCTCCGAGGGTTGGGGGTCACATCTGTCTCTTGGGCTGTGGCCACTGCAGGGGAAGACGGAGTGCTGGGAGGGTGTCAGATCCTGGGCTCTTGTCCCTGAGCTGCCACACACTGTGTCTTTGTGACATGGGGCAGTCCCTGCTCTGCTCAAAGGCTCCATCTCCTCCTTGTGGAATGGAGCTGGTTTTGCTTCCCTCACAGGAGAGAGCCTGTTTTAGGAAGCAGGGAAGCAGAGGCTCAGAGAGCTGGGGAAGGCAGGCCGAATGACGCCAGGAAATGGAAGGCAGGCGCTCCTCCGTCTGCCCTCCCCATGGCCAGAAGTCATCTCCCCTGGTCAGAGTTCCAGCTCTCAGTGACCTCACCCTTTGCAGCCTCAGTTTTCCCATCTATCCCTCAGGGTGGGCTGTGAAGGTTGGAGTATCACTGAGGCCAGGAACCCAGCACCCAGGGCCAGACACAGTGCGTGTCCACTCCAGAGAAGGACAAGAGGTCAGAGGCCCTGGAACTGGTCCTCGCTGTCAAAAGTCCAGCTGCCTGATGGGAGTCTGGGGTTGAGCCTCCATCGGTTTTAGAGGGGCCAATGGCAAGGTCCATGGCTACTGCTTTGGGAACCATGAGGAATGGGGAAGCAGGGGGCTGAGGGCTGGGTGTCTTGAGGTGAGCCTGGAGTGAAGGGAGACCAGTCAGGCCACCTCCTAAGAGCATGAGCAGGTGCCCGAGCCAGGAAGTGACTCAGCCAAGGTCATACAGCTGGTGGCATATGAAGAGAGGCAGAGCTGTAACTGGAACTGGGTTTGTATGCTTCTGAACCCACCACTCGGAGAAGGCAGTGGCACCCCACTCCAGTACTCTTGCCTGGAGAATCCCAGGGAAGGGGGAGCCTGGTGGGCTGCCATCTATGGGGTCGTACAGAGTCGGACATGACTGAAGCGACTTAGCAGCAGCAGCAAACCCACCACTGGCGCTGCCTCAGAAGGCTTGTGATGTGGGGCTGACTCACCACTAGTTCCCTTAATCCCAGCTGGAAGATCCAGCGTGACTGTGGACGCCCGCCAATGGTGGCTGCGAGAGGGTGGCCTGCATGGGCAGCGTGGTCAGAGGACATCTCAGGTAGACTCGCCTCCAAAGACACCCCGATGCCCCCTTCCCCCTGCCCGCTGCCCTGAGCTCATGGCATGCTGCAGAGGAAGGCGGGGACTGTCTGCTCACAGCGGGGCCTGTGGTTGGTGTGCTGAAGGCTCTGCAGGTAGCCGGGTGCACAAGCCACACCCTGAGGTCCTCAGTGACCTGAGGAGAACCGCCGCGGTGCCCCTGTCTCTGCAGCAGGAGCAGCAGTGGCTCCAACTTCATACGGTTCCAACGGCGCGAGGCTTGCCTGAGTTGGTGTCTGTGAAGCACCTACCAAGCGTCTGGCACGCAGTAGGCATTCAGTAACTGTCAGCGGTCACTTTCTCTGGGGGCCCACATCGAACTGCCTTTCTCTGGTTCTGAAGGGTTGTTATGAACAGACTCACAGGGTCCTCCACCTTCCACGGGGTCCTGGGAAAGCAAGCAGAGATGGGGGCTTGTGTGGGAGTTTATGACTGTTGAGTCCCGCCCACCAAGGAGAATGGTAACTGTGCTCTGTCAACTTCAGGGTCTTCCAGCCGCTGAGGCCCCTCCAGCTGGTGGGGAAATGGCAGCCACTGCGAGTGCAGCCTTGAAGACGGTCACCTGCTTGGTGAGCACGGTTACCTAGAAGATAGGCTTCCAGAGGTAAGACTGGGCCACGGTGTGCCCCTGTCCACCCAGCCACCCTTCCACCCAGGTGCTCACCTCTTCACCCAGCTGCCCATCCAGCCATTCACCCACCTGTGTGACCTCTCAGCCAGCCTCTATCCATCTGCCATCCATCTAACGCTTCACCTGCCTACCCAACCCATCCAGCCATCCTTCCACCCATTCACCTCCTCCACCAGCTAGCCAGCCACCCATTCATCCATCCATCCCCCCACCCACCCATCCGTAGATTCATCTGTCCTTCCACTCCTTCATCCGTCCACTCAAACATCCATCCACCCACTCTGTCCATCCGTCCGTCCATCCGCTCAGTCCATCCGTCCATCCAC